>NW_023270426.1:32612418-32867314 GCF_011800145.1 Mirounga leonina
AGAAAGAAAGAAAGAAAGAAAGAAAGAAAGAAAGAAAGAAAGAAAGATAAGGAGAAAGAAAGAAAGGGAGGAAAGAAAGAAAGTACTACTCCACTTGTACCAGCAGAAAGTTAAGGACAGGTAACTGGGAGTTGGAGGGCACTCATCCCAATAAAATGTCCCACTCCTTGCCCAGTTTCTGGACCTGAGCCAGTAAACCCACAGACTGAAGTTGTGGACAAGTCCATAGGAGAAAGGACCATGCTACACCATTAGTAAGAAACACAAGCCTGGTGAACTTCTTGAGGTTCTGGAGACAACATACCCACATACAAGGATACTTTGACAGCCCACATACTGGGTGATACAAAAGGCTGCCAGATTTCTGGGTGGCCTAGATGGAAAAGGGCTCTATAGCAGGTCCAGGCTGTGGTAAAAGTAACCCTGCCACTAAGGCCATATGGTCTGTAGACACTATGGTGTTGGAACTATCGGTAATAGGAAAAGATGCCATGTGAATTGATGGAAAGTCTCAGAAGAATTACAGAGAACTACAGGTTTTAGTCCCTGTCTCAAGGTCTGTTTCCAGAGAACCCAATCTATGATCAGGGTAAATGGGATACTTACAACCTTGCCATGTGATTAGGATGCTTTACAGAAAGAAATATGAAAAAAATATAAACTTCATGAGAAACATATACTGTGTGTATCTCTATGTTTCTGTATTTTAAAAAGGGAAATTATACCCCTAAACAGGCAATTTATTACTTCCCTCATGAAAAACTTTCTCAAGAGTATTGTCAAGATTCACTTCATGTACCTTTCATAGCAGAAGGCCACTGTTTGGGGCGCCTGGGTGGCTCCGTCGTTAAGCGTCTGCCTTCTTTAGGCTCGGGTCATGATCCCAGGGTCCTGGGATCGAGCCCCGCATTGGGCGTCCTGCTCGGTGGGAGGCCTGCTTCTCCCTCTCCCACTCCCCCTGCCTGTGTTGCCTCTCTCAATGTGTCTCTGTCAAATAAATAAATAAAATCTTAAAAAAAAAAGGCCACTGTTCTTCCAAAGTCACACAAGACCCAACACTCAAGTAGCAATGCCAAAGCCTGATCCTTGTATTCACTGTAAACATCAAAGAATGTTGGAAATTGAAAGGATTTTGTGGGTCTTTATTCTCATTGATAAAGCCTGACATCACACTATGCAGGCTCCAAATGTCTAATAGTCATTTTCCTACCTTCCTTTGTGACTACAGCATGGAACCTAAGGAGAAGTTTGCTGAGCTTTTCTATGAAAGATTTCCTCCCTGATTTAAAAACAGCAACACACACACACACACAAAAACCTTACAAGGAAGTACACTCTTGATGCCTGAAACCACGGCAGCCATCTGCAACCATCAGGAGAGACATCAAACTAAAGATGACAGCATGATAAGACAAAAGAGTCTGTGTCCTTGATCATAACATTGAGCTGTTGAACCAATCCATGAAATAATCTTAAATCCACAGTTTTTATTTTGACATTATATGTCCCTTATTTTTAAAGTCATTTTTACTTGGGTATGATGATTTTCAGACAAAAGTCCTCTGTTTAGGCATTATCTAATCCAGTAACTTTGTTTCACAGATAAAGAAACTGAGATTCCAAGTGAGTAAGTAACTTGCTCAACACTAACAGTGATTAAGTGAAAGAGCTACAGCTCAAATGCTGGTGTCCTGTTTCTTGGACTAGAGCACTTTCTCCCAACCCTTGGAGAACATTCTAGTTGGAATCAAAAGGAAATAGGAAGACCAAAGAGAGAGGCCTGGTATGCTCTGAAGGGAAGCAATCTCAGGCACTCAGGGAGAAAAGGGTTTGTGACAGAGAGTACAGACCTAAGGGACAGGATCCCAGCCAATTGTGAGTGACTGCCGTCTTGTTCCTGACCTCACAGCCCACCCGTGTCCCCAGAAAGCCAATTAAAAATAAGCACTGACCATGTCACTGTCCTAGATACATAAAAATAACATTACTGTACATGACCAAAAGTGAACCAGATTCTCTGAATTTTTTTCCAACTTCCAAAAATAGTTAGGACTTTCTGCCAAAGAGAGTGGGGCTTGAATTCCCATGAAAAGAAAAAAAAAGATCAATCCATGGCATTTGCTCCAGTGTAGAAATAATTAAATACACACTCAAGAATGGAATTCTCCATGCTCTCTCACCCTACCAGCCTGTTTTCTGAAAATAAAGGGGGAAAAAAGTGACAACCAAGATGTAGTAAAAAAAAAAAAAAAAAAAGGCACAAGACTTAGAATCAAGAAAACTGGATTCTAGATTTCAGGAAACGTCTGCCATTCTTTTTAGGTGACCCAAGATCTAACACTTCTTTTACAAGTTTAAGGAATCTCTCATCTTAAGACACAGAACCCATCTCTCATTATATAAGCTTCAAAGGTCAGATATTTATTATCCCAGCCTCCCTTGCAGCTAGAATTTGGGTACATGATGGCTGTGATGACTTATTTGATGTGTCAACTTACTGGGCCACAGGCTGCCAGATATTTGGTTAAACAATATTCTGGGTATGTAGTGTGCCTGTGAGGTTGTTTCTGCATGAGATTAGCATTTCAATCCATTGACTAAATAAAGCAGATTGCCCTCTCCAATGTGGGTGGGTCTTGTCCAATCCACGGAAAGCTTGAATAAAATAAAAAGGCAGGGGAGAAAAAATTTGTTCTTTCTGCCTGACCTTCCTCAAGCTGAGACATCTGTCTTCTCCCATCTTCAGGCTCAGACTGGAACTTATACTATTGGCTTTCTTGGTTCTTAGGACTCTGAATTGGAATGAGACTATCAGCATTCTTCGGTCTCCAGACTTGCCAACAGCAGATCTTGAGACTCCTCAGCCTCTATAACTATATGACACATTCCTTGTAATAAATCTAATTCTTTATTATCTAATTCCTTACAATAAATTATATATATCCTACTGGTTCTGTTCCTCTGGAAAATCCAGACTAATACATCCACCAATCGAAAGCGCTATCCCCAGATTTTGAACAGGAAGTCAGTGTGGCAAAGAAAGGGGTTGGTGAAGAGAAGGGGAGGGGAAGAGAGAGAGTTGATTAGACCCTCCTATTTGAGATTTGACCTGGAATCACGGAAACAACCCTGGGGCTTTACAAAAAATCCTGCAAGATGTGGGGCTTTTATTTTATCTCTGTGTTGAGGAACTGAGTATCACTGATTCACAAGTCAGTCTTTTGACTCTTGGCCAGATTGCAAGCTCCATGAAAAAAGAAATCTTCACTGGCCTATTCATCACTGTATCCTTGCTCCCACCTCAGTATCTGGAACCAGTAGCTACTCAAAACTATTTATTGAATGAGGTCATTTTTGTAAAGGAACACATCAGCCATTACTTGCAAATAGGACCATTTTATTTGGAGATTTTTTTATACTGACCAAATCAGTGTAGGAACTTTGGGGAAACCCCAGGCTAACAGAAGCATAATAATAACCAAAAAGGTTTGGATTTGGACTTAACTTCGGGTTTGACTGCAGTTGGCAGAAGTCACAACACTGAACATTTCTCTAACAATGAAGGATCTAGTGATTGGCACTTTGGCTGGGATGGTGATAACCTCCAACCATACAAAATTCTCATACCCCATGCCAAGATGAGCTGGGATATAGAGTGATAAGACCTGCCTGGACCATCTCCGACTAAACAATTTCAGCAGTGGTTCAACTCACATTGTGGTCTTGTTACATCTTGCTGTTGCTATTAAAGGGCCAAAGGGGGATCAAAGGAGCAGATTCCCCCTTTATAATCTGCCTTGCAATCTAATCTCTAATTATTTCCTTGATGTGTTTATTATATTATAAAGCAGCTTTAGTTCAAAAGGTAACAGAAGCCTACAGTTAAATGTGTATAAAAACTGGAAAATGCAACTTCTTTTGTCAGAATCGTACTTCTTCAGGCTACTGTATGGGTGTGCAAGTGCATGGGGCAGGGCCCAAACAGACACTCGACAGTGCTTAACTGGAACAGAATTTCTTTGGGCTGATTCTGGGTACCCTAGAAAGCTGTATAGGTACCACTTATAAGCAGACATTATGTGCTGGTCACTGTCTAAGTTCTTTACATGTACTAACTCAGATAATCCTCACAAATCCCAGTGAGTATGTTACCATCATTTTACCCATTTTACAGATGAAACAAAGCAGGCACAGAGAAGTAAGCTACTTACGCAAGTTCACACAGCTAGGACCGGAAGGACTGAGATTCAGACCTAAGCATTTGGCTCTGGTCTGTGCCCTTAACTACTATACAAGTGAACACTAACTGAAAAACCCAGTACTTCCTGCCCCAGATAACATGGTGATCACTGCCAAAAGATGAGCCAGGGCTAAGAATTAGTGAGTGAGGAAGGGGCTGAGAAACGAAGAACAAGTTTAAGGCCAAAAAAAAAAACACCCCACAAAAATCACCTTCAATGTTGTTTATTTACTGATTATAAAAATGATATGTTGGGGTGCCTGGGTGGCTCAGTCGTTAAGCGTCTGCCTTCGGCTCAGGTCGTGGTCCCAGGGTCCTGGGATCGAGCCCCGCATCAGGTTCCCTGCTCTATGGGAGGCCTGCTTCTCCCTCTCCCACTCCCCCTGCTTGTGTTCCCTCTTTCACTGTGTCTCCCTCTGTCAAATAAATAAATAAAATCTTAAAAAAAAAAATGATATGCTCACAGGAGAAAAATGTGGAAAATACTAAGCATAAAAAAATTAAAATCTCATGTCAGTTTGAGTCTTTTATGTCCATCCATAGATCTTGTTCATTCATCTGCCCACGTGGCCTACCAGTTATTCAGTATGCTTTTTGCACTGTGCTATGTCTGGCTCTGTGGAGTAACTGTACAAGCCACATAAACTAACCCGGCTTTGGTTTAGAAGAGGGAAAAAAGCACACCTAAGAAATGTCTACTATCTACAATTTTAGGCAAGCTGTTATTAAAATTGATACAAATGGAGAACAAAGGGTTTTAAGGCAGCAAAACTAGGCTGCATGATACCTTAATAGACATTTGTCAAAACCCTCAGAATGTGCAATACGACGGATGAACCCTAATGTAAACTATGAACTCTGGGTGATAAGGATGTGTCAACTGTAGATTCAACAATTGTAACAAATGTGCCACTCTGGTAAGGGATGTTGATAGTGAGGGAAGCCATGCATATTTGGGGGGCAGGGGATAATCCGGAAATCTGTGTACCTTCTGCTCAGTTCTGTTGGAAACCTAAAACTGCTCTAAAACAATAAAATCTATTTAAAACTCAAAAAAAATTTTAAGTTTGAAAAATTGATACAAAGTTAAAATAACTAATGCATTGTGTTTATTGTGTGCCACACATAGTTCTAAGAAGCTATATGAATTAACTCATTCAATCCTCACTACAACCAAATAGGTAAGACTATCCTTTAAATCCCCTTTTTATAGAAGAGAGAGCCAAGGCTCAGAAAAACTACGTAAGCTACCAAAACTCACAGCTATTAAGTGGTAGAGGCAGACTTTGAATCTGAGTAGTGAGCTCCAGAAGGTCCTAATCACTACTTCCCCTGATTTCATGAAGATTTTGGGACTAAGGATGGTGGGATTGCTTCAGTGGAGGGCAGGAGTGAAGGGAAGAGGGGAGCTCTAGAGAGGTATAAGCAGGGCAGAGGAATATACGAGGGAGATGAAGGAGGAATCCTTACTTTTCTTGTTCCTGAAGTATTTCAGAGCCTCCCAATACCTTGTGGGTGCATTTCCACCAGGGCAGAATGCTAGATTTCTG
The DNA here is from genome assembly GCF_011800145.1 of Mirounga leonina. Lineage (NCBI taxonomy): Eukaryota > Metazoa > Chordata > Mammalia > Carnivora > Phocidae > Mirounga > Mirounga leonina. Next base: position 32,618,209 of record NW_023270426.1, read on the forward strand.
ATCCTTGGGTAGAGGGTTCACACCAAGCAAAACGACAACCATTTCCAGAAAGATAGGCATAGTGGACTTATGCCCACTGTAAGATAAGCACTATAGATATACTGTATATTTAGGCCAGAGTTGAGTATCTCTGTCTCATTCACCTTGTCCTGTGCCTCCCTTTCTTCCCCTCACAGCCCTATCTCAAATCTCTTCCCAGTGACAGCTTGTCCTTGTCCCTCCAGGGCTGCCCCAGGACAATGCTCTGCCAGCATCCCCGACCCCCTCTCCTGGCACCTCTGCACAGGTTGTGGTTTGGCCCTGGAGGTCTACACTGGCCAGGGACAGCCTGAGCTGAACTTCAGATAATGAGAAAGCTCCATGTTTGCCTGAGGCATGACAAGTCATGCAACAGAATCGCAATCTAGTTAGTACTCCATCCCAGCTGTGCCCTCACTATATATTTAGGGCTGCTAAGGAGAGCCAGTCTTTTTTTTTTTTTTAATTTTTTTTTTAATTTTTTTTTTTTTAAGATTTTATTTATTTGTGAGAGAGAGAATGAGAGACAGAGAGCATGAGAGGGAGGAGGGTCAGAGGGAGAAGCAGACTCCCTGCTGAGCAGGGAACCTGATACGGGACTCGATCCCGGGACTCCAGGATCATGACCTGAGCCGAAGGCAGTCGTTTAACCAACTGAGCCACCCAGGCGCCCCAAGGAGAGCCAGTCTTGATAGGTCTGCTTCTCTCCCTCATCCTCCTTTAAGGGGCATTACTAAGATTTCTTTCTGACAAAAATTTCTGTGTAATTTCATAAGTATTCAACCACTTCACAAGTTTGCTTAAAACTACCAAACTGGGCGCCTGGGTGGCTCAGTCGTTAAGCGTCTGCCTTCGGCTCAGGTCATGATCTCAGGGTCCTGGGATCAAGTCCCGCATCGGGCTCCCTGCTCCGCGGGAAGCCTGCTTCTCCCTCTGCCTCTCTCTCTCTCTCTGTCTCTAATGAATAAATAAATAAAATCTTTAAAAAAAAAAAAACTGTACCAAACTATATTTGAATATGTTTTCAAAAGTCATCTGTGGTAGCTTAACTCCAAAGTGACTGCCATCAATTCCTACCCTCCCTGCAGGTACATGCCACTCTTCTTCCATCAGGAAGTGTAATCTAGGCTGGTTGTTACTGCTTTCAGTAACAGAATATGGTAGAAGTGACATTGTGCCAGCTCTGGGCCCTGGCCTTGAAGGGACTGATAGCTTTCCTTCCTACTCTTGGAGCCCTGAGTGCCATGGAAGAAATCTAGGCCACTTCACTGGGGAGAGGCCATGTGGAAGAGCACAGAGACACCAGACATGTGTGAAGAAGCCCTGTTAAATGTCCAGCCCACTGAAGCCTTCAGATAACTTTAGCCCCTGCCTCCACTTGACTGCATGAGATCAGAAACTAGAACTGCCAAGTTCAGCTCATTCAGCCCACAGAATCATGAATGTCAATAAATTATTTTAAGTCTCTCAATTTTGGATCAGTCTGTTCCATAGCAACAGATAACTTTTAATCCAGTAATTCTGGGAATCCAGAAAAAATTCTGAAATACGGACCAAGATTCATGAACAAAGATGTTTAGTATATCACTGATGCTCACTATAAAAAAGTAGAAAAAAATAGTACAATATTCAAGTAAACTGTATATATAATTTATTATGTAGCTATTTAACGCCTAAGAAGAGTTTTTAATATCATAAAATGCTTAAAATGTATGTATCCCAAAAAAAGGAAAGAAAGAAAAGAAACTGAGTTCCCTAAATTATACATAACCTATGATCACATAATAGACATATATAAAGAGATGACTGAAAGTAAATTGGCCAAAATGTTAGCATTTTTAACCGAGTGGTAGGTATGGGATAATTGTTATTTTCTTCTTTATACTTCCCTGGATTTTCCAAATTTTCTACAATGGACATTTTTTTTTTAAATTTTTCTGATCATAAAAGTAACACATGCCTATTCTAAGGTAAAAAAAAAAAAAATTCAAAGGATCATAAAAATAAAGTGATAGTCAACCCAAGCCTACCTTGTAGAAGATAACCACTGTCAACATTTTGGCATTAACATTTAGTATTTACTTTCTTCTGTACATTTCTATATGTAAATGCATTTTAAAATAGGCAACAATACTGTACATGCTGCCTTATATTCTGATTTTTGTACCTGTTTTATACAAGAAAATAAATCTTAAAACATAAAATCAGTATTATTTTTCTCAGGACTTCTCATTGCCTTTTTTTTTTTTTTTAAGATTTTATTTATTTGACAGAAAGAGCACAAGCAGAGGGAGAGAGAGGAAGAAGCAGGCTCCCTGCTGAGCAAGGAGCCCGATGTGGGACTCAATCCCAAGACCTTGGGATCATGACCTGGGCCGAAGGCAGCCGCTTAACTGACTGAGCCACCCAGGCATCCCTTTTCATTGCCTTTTTATCACTCTTCTTACATACAGGTTTTCAGAGATGTGCAGATATACATAAATAATGTAACCACAGGAACATAATATACCATGCCCAAAAATAGCAGTGTAAAAAGTGTGCCATTAAGTAGTAATTTATATATGAGGAAACTGATACTTAGCAACTCAGAGAAAAAGGCTTCTTGGTGCTCCCTTTTCCCTCAGAGTTGCCTTGGAGGACCTTGAAACTGACACTGACCCACAGCGAGTGAGGCCTGTTTAGCAAAGAGGCAGAGCTAATCCCAGCCAGCCTGCCTGAGTTAGAATTCTTCCTCCTCCACCTCAGGCTGGCTTTCTGACATTGGGCAAATGACTTGGCTTCTGTAAACCTTCATTTCCTTATCAAAAAAATAGAGGCAATTCTATTAATGTCCTCAAAGGGATGCTGTAAAGATTGAATTGGGCAGTCCATGTGAGGTGCTTAGCATAGTCAGTTATTATCTAGGTGGTGGTGATGTCATTAATCTTTCTTCCTAGAAAGGGTTGTCACATTTGATCTGGCTTAAACCCTACCAAGACAAGCAGCATTTAGTCCTTTCACTATTCTGCCAACATTAAGAGAAAAAAAAAATCAAGAGGCAGAAGACATTACACATTATAAAGTATACGTATCATAATAAAATAATGTGCCACAGGGGCACCTGGGTGGCTCAGTCAGTTAAGCATCTGACTCTTGATTTTGGCTCAGGTCATGATCTCAGGGTCGTGAGATCGAGCCCCTTGTCAGCCTCCTGGCTCAGTATGGAGTCTGCTTGAGATTCTTTCTCTCCTCCCTCTGCCCCTTCCCCACACACACGTGTGCACACACATGAGCACACACAGGCACCCTCTCTCTAAAATAAATAAATAAATAAAATATTTTTTAAAAAAGAAATGGAAAGAAAGGTTAACATTTAGGTTTTTATACATTTTGTTAGGCATTAAATAGCATAATAGTAATAAGAGAAGGGGAGGAAGAGAGCGCTACAATTTTTGCATGCTTTCCATATGTCAAGTAGCATACTCAGAGCAGGTAAAGAACTAAATGCCTCTTACAAATATTTTTGCCCCCATTTTACAAATGGGGAAACTGAGGCTTAAGGAAATTAAACAACCTGGCCTAAGAACACACAACTGATAATTAGATCTGAACCCAGTGTATTTGATTCCAAACCTCTGAGCTCAACCACAAGGATACTCTTCCCAACAACTCCATGAAGTAGGCATTAGCTGGAGTGTTACCCAAGGTTAACACCTAAGAATCTTTCCATGCTGGAATTTACAAGATCTTTTCTGGAATAGTCACTCCCTCAAAACCTAGATGTTAGTTCCCTGATCAGAAGCTGATTCCATGGCTGCCCATTAAAATTACATAGACAGGATTTTTTTTTTAAGAGAAAGAGAGCAGGGAGGAGGGGCACCGGGAGAAGGAGAGAGAGAATTCCCAAGCAGGCTCCACACTCAGCCCAGAGCCCAACAGGGGGCTTGATCTCAAGACCCTGAAATCATGACCTGAGCTGACATCAAGAGTCAGTCACTTACCCAACTGAGCCACCTAGGCACATCTAGACAGGATTTTAAATACAGCAAACCTTCCTACAGAGATTCTAATGTACTGTGTCTGGGTGGCCCCAAGCCCAACTTAGCCCAACTAAGCCAGCATGGAGAAGAATGCGTTAAATGGTCCTAAGAACACCCACGGCTTCTGAATGGATTCAGCTCCCCAGGATTCCTACTCCAACCAGCAGCACCTACAGCTCTTGTCCTAGGTTTACTCTTCTCTCTGTCTCTCTCATTCATTCTCTGCTCTGTCACCAATGACCTTAAGTCACTTCCCTGAATGATCCACCTCCCCCTTCACCCTTCCAAAGTTTCCTCGAAAGCTTTGGCGAAAACATGTTCTATTCTTTTATTCCAGTGAGTTTGGGAAACCACTCTCTCTGTGGTTTCAACAAAAAAGGGGAAAAAGAAAACTAAAAAGAAAAGATAGAAGAAAAGACAAGAAAAGAAAAGGAAAGAAAAAGGATGCTCAAAATCACCATTCATTGTTCCTGGGAACCTATCCTATAAGTGATTTTTAAGAATAAAGAAAGGAAAACTTGTTGGACCCCTCCTGCTCCAAAATTGCCTGACAGGAATTTTGCTGGTTTCTTAGGTGTTCTTCCAGATACAAGATCATTCTGTATCTTGGGGACTGTGTGACCTTGAGAAGTAGCTTCTGTTTTCTACAAGTTACATTACAGTCTGTGGAAGACATTTATACATAGTTCTTATTGCTCAAAAAGTGTTCAGTTTTTAAAAATCTCAGACCTTCTAACTGCTAAACAGAAAACCACACTGATTTGTTCACCAGTAAAAACATATTAACATTTGGCCCAAAACTAGCATATCTAGGTTTTTGTTTAAAAATGATATACCGCTATAGGGTGCCTGGGTGGCTCAGTTGGTTAAGCGACTGCCTTCAGCTCAGGTCATGATCCTGGAGTCCCGGGATCAAGTCCCGCATCGGGCTCCCTGCTCAGCGGGGGGGTCTGCTTCTCCCTTTGACCCTCCCCCTCTCATGTGCTCTCTGTCTCTCTCATTCTCTCTGTCTCAAATAAATAAATAAAATCTTTTTAAAAAAATGATATACCACTATTATTTTAACTGACTACTCCCTTATTCTTATTCTATATGCACATATGGGACACAATTCTGAAAATACTTCTTTTAACCCATTTAAATCTTTATCTTCCCATTTTATTTATTTATCTCCACCTCAAATAGCTCACAGAGGCATAAGTCAATGTAAAACTTTCACTACTTTTCACTGACAAATCCACAAAAAAAGGACTTTTGAGATGAAGTGACTGTTCTCTCTCCCCATCTTTGACAGTTTAACATCTATGTGGCCACAAGAAAAAGCTTTAAGTAGCTCAACCTTCACCTCTGCTTCTAGTGAGAATCAGGAATGAGAATGATGACCTTATCTGAACAACCTGAAACTGATTCCAACCTCTACAGAAAGCTTTTGCAGTTCTGCATCCCAGAAGAATCTGAAACTTTAAGAAGAACGTAAGAACTGAAACCATGATATTGCTATACAGTCTCCTCTTGAAAGGACTTTGGCTTCACTCATGTGCACCTCATTATTAATTTACATTTTGCTGCAGAGATGGAAAGAAAAATGCACAAGGACCAAATCTCAAAGAGGCCATACGGAAAAAAAAAAGGATAGGGTTTACCATGGTGTTTCTGGAAAGAAGTTCCAAAATACACAGAATTAAGAACAAATTGTTTCAGCAACACAAGGCTGCTTCTTGTCCAAACTGGTCTTCAAACACACACACACACACACACACACACACACACGAAAGCAAGAGTTTAACAATCGTTCAAAAAGTTACTAAATTGGGTGCCTGGGTGGCTCCGTCAGTTAAGCGTCTGCCTTCAGCTCAGGTCATGATGCCAGGATCCTGGGATCGAGTCCCACATCGGGCTCCTTGCTCAGCAGGGAGCCTGCTTCTCCCTCTGCCTGCCGCTCCCCCTGCTTGTGCTCTTTCTCTGACAATTAAATAAATAAAATTTTTAAAAAATTTATTAAATTAAGCAAAAGCATCTAAACTGGAATAAGTAGTTACTTAGGAATAACTTACTGCTTTGAAAAACAAAGTGACTCTAAGAATTTTAAAAACCTAATTTATAAATTATATAACTTCTTAACTATAAAAAGTCACTCAAAATCATGTTCACTGTAATTATTATAACTTTTTAGAAAAGACACAATAAAATGAATAAGATATACTCAGTTTTGTTTTTTTTTTTAAGATTTTATTTATTTATTTGATAGAGCAAGAGAGCACAAGCAGGGGCAACAGTAGAGGGAGAGGGAGAAGCAGGCTCCCTGCCAAGCAGGGAGCCCGATGTGGGCCTCGATCCCAGGACCCCGGGATCATGACCCGAGCCGAAGGCAGACGCCTAACCATCTGAGCCACCCAGGCGCCCCAAAATATACTCAGTTTTATAATGAGGTGGAATAAATTGAAATCAGAATTAGTTAACAAGGAGGTGGATAAGGTCCATTTCAGTATTTAAATAGACTTGTTTAAAACTTCTCCATGGACGGGCTCCTAGGTGGTTCCATCAGTTAAGCATCTGCCTTCGCCTAAGGTCATGATCTCAGGGTCCTGTAATGGAGGGCTCCCTGCTCAGCAGGGAGTCTGCTTCTCCCTCTCCCTCTGCCCCTCCCCCCCGTTCCCACTCTCTCTCTCAAAGAAATAAACTCTTAAAACGAAACAAAAAATTTCTCCATGGATGCAGATATAGCTATATGTGTGTAAGATACACATACACAATTTTTTTCTGGTAATTTTTTTTCTGGTGATAATCATGAACAGTTATGTTTAGTTTTCAAATTTAGTTTAAAGCTGTCCAATTGAGCTTTCTAACTATATACTAGTGACAGTATCTTTTTAATAGAACAACTGTTACCTGGGCAGTGAGAATATAGCCCATTTTAATTTTTTTCTGTCTTCTTATGTTAAAAACTGAATACATGCTATTTTAAAATTAAATCTCATTACCCATTCTATTATCAAAAAAATTGGGGAAGGGGGCAAAGTCATCACATTAAAGTTAGAGCTGGTTTACAAAAACATGATTTAAGACATCCTCTAGGAATCCAGATTTTTTTCCCGTTTACATATTTATTTCACTGCCCATTCACATCCAGATTTTAGTTTTGTATTATATTCTAGTAAAAAAAAAATTCTGAAAAAAAACCACCTCAAGACCTACCAAAATAGACAGTTTTTATTTTATTTTGTTTTGTTTCCAAAGCTAACAAGTTATTATATGGTCTTATTTTAAATAGAGCCATGGAAGTGTCAGTGGGGGGATATGGGTTGGGGAAGGATCTACATTTTCATGAACTGTACTCAGATTTTGAGTATAGTATGCTGTTCCTCACAACTATGGGTACTTTTATACTTCCTTGTTCCTCACAAAGTATAATTGTTTCATGTTTTCCATTGTCCAGCCCCCAAAAACCTTGACTGAAGAACCAGCAGTCTGTGCCGGGTCTGAATTCATCATTAGCACCCAGGGTAACCTCAGTCCACAGAATGTAAGAAGACAAGTGAGGCAATGTTTGTGGAGTCCAGCAGCTGAACCCGCTCCACAACAGAAGAAATGCCCCAATTGTCCTTCCTAAGCAAAAATTGCCATGATTCCCCATAAACAAGCAGTTGTCCGTTGACTGTTATAAATAGATTTTAATATACAACCAGCTGTCTGAGAAAGAGTTTATAACTGTTGACCAAAGACACAGTAGGGAAGAGAAATGGGAGGTTTCCACATAGCAGGAGAATGGCTTGTATGCAATGAGTGAGGGTGCACACAGATCCCCCATTTAAAATATGTTAGCATGCCTGAATTCGAGCTAAAATTAGGGGATAGCACAATGGGCTTCATGTGGGAGTCTTTTCAATAGAGACTGTATTCTTCTCTGACGGGCACCCTTGAATTCGGGATTGTGAAATATGTAGGAGTTAACCATCAGACATCCTATAAAGTGCTGGTCAAAGGAGATATTTCAGAAGATATATAGCAAGATGCACCAGTTTGGCTGTGATAAGAACTAACTTCTGCCCCTATCTCTTCCCCATTTCCTGTACTGCTTTTCTTTATCTTTGCCAAAATGACTGTCCTTCTTTGCCTTCTTTCCCAATCTCCCCAGATAACAACTGTGAAAATGTTCTGAACAGTTTATTTTAACCAGGCCCAATCCCTGGGGCAAGATGCAGTCTCAAAAATCTGATGGGCTATGAGAGAGAACAAGGCCCAGAGCAGCCAGCCAGGGCACATGCCTCCGTACTGCAGCAGGATCCCACCCACGGCTGCTCTGAGTTCTGATCAGCCAGCCGGAGATAAGTGGATGTGGCTGAGGCTGAAGGTAGATGTGGTACTGTTGCAAAGCTCAGTAAAACTAAGCAAGGACGGACAAACGTGCCTCAGAGAAATATGGAAATAGAAGGGTGGGGACAGCAGACAGACACAGGAAAGCAGAATCTAGAAGGAAAGACTTAACAGAATGTTTCTCCCTCCTGTAAAATAAGTAGGAATGAAGAAAAGGACATCTTAATAGAAAATAGTACACTGTGTACATCTTTAAATGTACATTTTTCCAAATGAATTCCTAGTTTGATCTCCGCCCTCTAAAAAATTCTAAAGGGATCATAAATTTTTAAAAATCACTTAGATAAAAAAATAAGACTACCATGATTGCTTTTGAACTATCACCCATCCTATGATCCCAGCTTACCGTGAAAGTGACATGGGCGAGAAAGTTTATGTGTAGTTTAAACTGGATATATTTTTTCCTTCTGGTTGAGACACATGTAATTTAACACCAGGTCTTATTTAAGAATTACAAGTTCTATTTTAAAGATTGAAAAACTTTAAACTGAGTAGGCAAGAGAATGAACCCTTAGAGATGTATACCCGGAAGATTTGAAATATTTGATATCTCATACTACAAACTTGTAAATGATTACCCTTTCCTTGGAAGCTGCCATTCCTCAGTTTCCTTTCATAAAACAGCACCTCCCTCAGAGTGTTGTAATAGAGCTAAGTGAGTGGGAGAGTGCCTTGCCCATGGCACCCAGTAGTGTAATATAGAACAAATTAATGTGCTTTAAAACTTGCCACTGCTTTTTTTTCCACGGGAACTTAGAGCTTTAGTATTCAGACACAAGTGCATGTCAGCTTACAGCTTGATGAATTTTCACGAACTGTACATATCCATGGGACCACCACCCAGATTAAGAACATTCCCAAAACCTAGAGAGCTCCCTTCATACTCCTCTATGGCCAGTATTGCCCCACCTGTCAACTAACAGTAACCATTATCGTAACAATATCAGTTTTGCTTTTTTTAAGATATATATTTTTAATTGTGGTAAACAGACAAAATAAAATTTACCATCCTAACCATTTTTAAGTGTACAGCTCTATGGCATTACATATGTTCACATTGATGTGTACCATTATCAGCTTCCACCTGCAGAACTCTTCATCATCCTAAGCTGAAACTCTATACCAATTAACAGTCTCTACCGACTCTGCCCAGGCCTTGTCAACCACCATTATATTTTCTATGTCTATGAATTTGACTATTCTAGGTACCTCATATAAGTGGAATAATATATTATTTATGTTAGTGTTGCCTAAGAGATACATATATCTAACATAAGAGACCACAACTCTGGCACTATGGTTAAAGAACTTATTAATGATAATTAAAAAGCTGCTATAGGGGCGCCTGGGTGGCTCAGTCGGTTAAGCGTCTGCCTTCGGCTCAGGTCATGATCCCAGGGTCCTGGGATCGAGCCCCGCATCGGGCTCCCTGCTTGGAGGGGAGCCTGCTTCTCCCTCTCCCTCTACTGTTGCCCCTGCTTGTGCTCTCTCGCTCTATCAAATAAATAAATAAAATCTTTAAAAAAAAAAAGCTGCTATAATTAAGCTAAGCAGTCATTAGTCAGAAAGCTCCTTAAATGACAAGGAGAAACTTAACCTTTCTATGAGACCAAAGGCCCAACCCTCAACCATGGGTCAGTGTCCAGCAACATCCACCACACCCAGAGATTCCTAGGCTCTCAACTGACACTGACTAGTAGCTAACGCCTTAGTGTCCCGCATCCAAGCTAGCCCATGACAGAGTACTCCAAAGAGGCTGGAAATGCTAGACGGTGAGGAACTGAGGTTCCAAGGCCCAGGTCAGCTTTGGGCCAGCCCCAGGCCTATGATACAAAGAAGGACAAGAACAGGGGGAATGGGTTGTATCCCAATCAGAGACCTATTCAACAACAATACAAGTTTTACCCTCACCCCAAGGGCAAACACACACCCATTCCAGCTCCTCTTTTCCCCACCTAAGTGACCTTGAAGGTGTCACTAAGCCTGGCCAATACACAATCTAGAGCAGAGCAATATTCAGACATTCAGACAGGACAGGCCCGGCTCCCCCAGTGAGGGGGATCACGGGATCAGAGCTAGAGGGGCCTCCACCATACCAAAGACAAGTGTCCAAGGAGACGTTACTCCCATAAATCCATCCATCTTTGAGAAACAGAAACCAAATTTCACCCTCCCTCCCAAGCGCTCTCACCCCTATGAGGACTAATCCCAGTCCCTCGCTGGAGTCCTGAGACTTGAGCGGCTGCGGCGCCAGTGGGAGCTTCCCTCCTATCTCCAAAGCAGGCACACTTTTCTATCAGGGATGTGTTCAGGTGGTACACACAACTTGTGTTTGTCATCCTAGACCATCAAGAAGAAAAGTCCGACTTCAGGGACGACAGACCGACCCGGAGGAGCCAGGAGCACACAGGAGCGGCCCTTGAAGGAACAAAGGACAGGAGGGTGGACGCTGTCATAGCCACAGCCCACACTTAAGGGCATCAGTAGACGAGGTGGTCATTTACACCTCACACCCCCACCAGTCCCGAAATGCTGCCAGGAAGCTTCTGGACCATTCCTTCCCTGACAGGGACCGGAGCAGCAGCTACATACTAGCGGGCCAGAGGGTAAAGCCACGTCATCTGGCAAAAAAAATCTCAGTCACATGCGACGGCAGAATCCAGCTGAGAGAATCCAACGGCTCTACCCAGCAAAAACGCACGACCAAAACCCCAGAGCCCATCGCTCAACGCCAACCTCAACTGGGTTGCGCTGCGCCAGGCACGGCTGCGCGGTGGCCACGCTGCGTGCGGCCCGAGGAGGCGGCGTGCGCATGCGCAGCTGCTGTGGTCGAAAGCCGTGTGCGGGACCTGGGGCTGCGCGAAGAGAACGACGTGGGCGTTCGGCGCTCCTCGCTTCTCGTCTGCCTTCCTGCGGGCCGCGGGTCTACTCCCTCAAAGGGAGCTAGGAGGCTTTCTATTCAGAATATCCTGAGTGTTGCATGGATGGAAAACCCGTTTCACAAGAGAAGGTTGAAACCAAGAAAGCCCTCATGAGCCAGTGTGCGAAACCAGTGCTCAACATCAGCTACAGGCCAGCTTGTGACCAGAGCGGCCCAGTTGAAGTCCTTCCGTTGCTCCACCTTGGAAGAGCCTGCCATGCATCCAAGTGCGAGTTCTTGGCCAACCGACACATTACAGTCCAGCGGAATGTCTCACAGCGGACCTTGGAATCCTGCATGACTCGCCTGCAGTACAAATGGAACCCGTGTAAGACAGTCACATGGCTGACGTCAGCTCCCACTTTCAAGAAGCAGTAGGCTTCACTGACTATGTCAGGGTAAGGCGAAGCAAGGTCCTGGTCCACTGTGAGGCTGGGCTGTCCCATTCACACACCACCTGCATGGCTTACCTAATGAAGACCAAGCAGTTCTGCCTGAAGGATGCCTTCGATTACATCAAGCAGAGGAGGAGCGTGGTCTTGCCCAGCTTCGGCTTCGTAGACCAGCAGCTCCTGCGATATGAGCCTGAGATCCTGCCTTCCACACCCACCTCCCAGGCTCCCTCCTGCCAAGGAGAGGCAGCCAGCTCTTCATTTATGGCCCATTTGCAGACAGTGAGCCCTAATATGCAGGGTTCCTACCGCACATTCCCTACCTCAGTGCTGGTTCCAGTGCCTCCGCATTCAGCAGTCTCAGAGCTCAGCAGGAACCCCACAGCCACAGCCACACCTGCAAAAACTGGGCTAGGGGATTAGCCCAACCCCAACCACTGTGATTTTATTTTTTAGACTCAGACATTTCATACAATACTGAAAACCTCACTATTTCCCACTATGAGTGATAGTAGTCACCAGGCCTGCAAACGAACTTCAGACCAACCTTAGGAATGGGTTTTTGGAACTGGAGGAAGGTCAAGGTATTATGAGAGCACAGCATGTGCTGACTACTGTCCAGACCCAGTGCCTTCTCAGAACTGCACTTCTCTGTACACTGATTAGTTCACCTTTTCATTTCAAGCTTAAGGCAATAGATAACCTGTAGCAAAATGGAAAAAAGCAGTTGCTAGATCAAGAGAAAAATCAGTTATGAAGCCAATTCATTTCAAAGGAAACACAATTTCACCTTACTTTAACTTTGGCAATCTCAGAATCTGTCTCCATTGCTTCAGGGCATAAGCTTTTCATCATCCAGTCAGGAAAATAACCCCACAGGGTTTGTAGGGACGCAGTCTGTGTGCTGATTTGAAACCTCAGATGTTTTTGAGACTCCTTCATGAGTCCAATGGAGGCAATTGGTTGAAGTAATGAGATGTTGACCTTTCTGGGTGTCCTGTCCCCTGTGGGTTCTTCCCTGACTTTGGACTTTGCACTATTCTTATTCATACTTGAGCCTTTCTTATTGTACCTCTCCTCAAACCATCTCTTCTGTCATTTGAAAAACGTTCTTCAGACCTTATACCAAATCAGGCCTTTGAGGTGGTGGCAGCGGGTGGAAGAACAAAAATACCTACTGTCTAAGTCAGGTGGCACTGAAACAGTCGTCTTCCCCAGCTAGTTGTCCTTGTATGTGCTTGTCTCATTTCTTACAAGTGTTTTCTTCCCTGCCCCTAGGGATTGTCTTCAAGCTGTTGACTTCGGGGATTTACAGATTTTGCAATGTGGTACTACTACCACATTTTTTGTCTGCAGGTTATTTCTTCAAGGGTAAAAGCAGTTATTCCCTAAAACCCATACAAATGTGAAGAAAAGCAGTATGTTACTGATTTTTGTTGTTGTTGTTGTTGTTTATAGTACAAAATAAAAATAATAAAAAGAAAAAAACAGAGCCAGAAGCACAAAAACAAGCAAGGGCTACCCCCTTCTACTGCCACCACTCCGATCAGTCTTACTCTCCAACGCAGCGCTGCCTTTATCACAGCCTTTAAATATCCTTCTGCACAGATGTGGGCCCTTGTCTAAACCCTACAGTGTAGGACTGATCATGAATCCTAGAAGGATTGAATTCAGGTAAGAGAATCTTATATTCCCAGGGCGACAGCAACACCTACTCCTGCTTATAGAGTAGAGGTGCAAGAAGTAATAATACAGAGTGTTTCTTAAACTCAACCCAAAAGTGCAAGTATGTAATAGTAAATAGATGCACGTATTTGGAAGGTGTGCACTGACTGACTGTATCAGTCCAAATGTTGGCAACAAACACAGATGTGGACAGTTTATAAGTTACAAACAATCTAACCAACTTTGTATCCTCCAAAGCAGTGCTTCTTGGACTTCAGCAAACATCAGAATCACCAAGAAGACTTGTTAAAACATAGATTGTTGGGATGCCTGGGTGGCTCAGTCAGTTAAGTGCCTGCCTTCAGCTCAGGTCATGATCCCAGGGTCCTGTGGGTTCAAGTCCTGCCTAGGGCTCCTTGCTGAGCAGGAGCCTGCTTCTTCCTTTGCCTGCTGCTCTCTGTTTGTGTGTGTGTGCTCTCTCTCTCTCTGACAAATAAAATCTTTAAAAAATTTTTTTTTCTTAAAAAACACAGATTGCTAAACTCCCTCCCCAGAGTTCCTGATTCAGAGGTCTTTGGTGAGGTCCAAAATTTACCTATCTAACATGTTTCTAGGTGATGTTGGTCTTGAGACTACACTTAGAGATCAACTAATCCACATTACCTATACCAGGACTAGTAGAAATAAGATGTTCACTAAGCGTATATCAATTCATTGATAATAGGCTATGCCTAGCGTGTTTTGCAGCTCTCGGATTCTTAAAAAAGAAACCCATTAGGTAGGGGCACCTGGGTGACTCAGTCGGTTAAGCCGCTGCCTTTGGCTCAGGTCATGATCCCAGGGTCCTGGGATCGAGCCCCACATCAGGCTCCCTGCTCAGCGGGGAGCCTGCTTCTCCCTCTGCCTCTGCCTGCCTCTCTGCCTACTTGTTCTCTCTCTCTCTCTGTCAAATAAATAAATAAAATCTTAAAAAAAAAAAGAAACCCATTAGGTAAAAAGGATGAAATTTACTAAGTCTGGAAATTATCCAAGGAAGTACCCACATAAAGAAAATAGTATTTGAAATTCATACTCCCAACCTTCTTTTGTTTTGTTCAAGAAGAGGAAACATTTGGATCTTCAAAAATTAAAAAACAGCAGACATAAGAAGACAGTACTGTCCTCTTTGTGCTTCCCAACACTTATAGATTATTATGAATATCATAGAAATAGTCTGTCAATTAAACATTCAAGGTAAGTCATACTTCATTAACAAATTAACCAGAAGGTCACAATATTTGTCTTTCTTAAAAGACCAAATCACATTGACACACATATACAATCAAAAGAAGAGAAACTGAGGCTTATTTACTCTCATTAAAAAATTCAGACTGTATATCCCAAATTATACAAATAAGTATATCAAAAGTAATGATAATCAGTACATTCCATCTTTAGAAATGCTTCACCAACATTAGCTAATGAACTCACGCAGCAAGCTTGTGAGGTAGGAGTTATTATCCTTGTTTTGCAGATGGAGAAACTGAGGAAGGAGGAGGTAATGACTTGCCCAAGGCAGGCATGAGTCAGCATAAAATGTAGAGTAGACTCTAGGTTAAGACAAATGCTTTGGATTTTTTCTTAAAAATCAAGAAATACAGGGCGCCTGGGTGGCTCAGTTGGTTAAGCGACTGCCTTCGGCTCAGGTCATGATCCTGGAGTCCCAGGATCGAGTCCCGCATCGGGGTCCCTGATCAGCAGGGAGTCTGCTTCTCCCTCTGACCCTCCTCCCTCTCATGCTCTCTGTCTCTCATTCTCTCTCTCACAAATAAATAAAATCTTTAAAAAAAATCAAGAAATACAAAACAAAACCGAAAGAAAAAAATAACTCAATTTAGGAAAATGAGCTTTGGTAAAGGGAACAAGTTTTTGTTTTGTTTTGTTTTAACTGAGAACAGAATTTCCATAGCTAGTAATTTATATACCCCAAAGTTTCCCACTAATTACCACCATCTCCTCTGTATTATCTTTCTAGTAAGTGAGAAGTTGATGATAACTCTCTCTTTTGACTCAAGAAGCTTTCCTTTTTAATGAACAGGGTCTTATGGAACCCCAATTATATAAGCAGTGAGCTTATGGAATTTCTAGTAAACATGGCTTTCCTTTTGGCTTACATAAATTAATCTTCAAATTATCAGTGAATTTCAGAAAAGGGGGGTACTCCTGTGTAATCCCCACACCTTCCCTAAATGCCTTCAAAAGCTATATCAAGTGTGAATGTATTAAGTGAAATCCTTCATGAATTTGTAAATTGCTTTAAATAAAGACTTCCAAAATAATTTTGCAAGAGTGGCTTGTTTTTGTAATTTATAGCTAAGCAGCTGTTGTTTTGGTGGTGTCTTCAGTTTCTTTTACACAAAAAAATCTGAAAATGAGTCATGTAGACAGGAAGACCAGATTGCTTTACATAGTAAATGTTTTTGTATACTTACCTCATAGAACTTTTAAAGTCTTAAGAAAGTAAACACCAAAAAAAAAGATCATTCATTAACCCTCACACTGGATAAAATGTTAACCAATGATATGTGCAACTTATACTCCAATGGATTTTTTTATTTCTTGTGTATTTCCATGCAATAGCTGAGTGTGCATGATGAGCACATAGGCTAGCAAAATATGAGACAACTACTCTGAGGCCCTGCAAAGCTTGTGAGGTAGGAGTTATTATCCTTGTTTTGCAGATGGAGAAACTGAGGAAGGAGGAGGTAATGACTTGCCCAAGGCAGGCATGAGTCAGCATAAAATGTAGAGTAGACTCTAGGTTAAGACAAATGCTTTGGATTTTTTCTTAAAAATCAAGAAATACAGGGCGCCTGGGTGGCTCAGTTGGTTAAGCTAGGCCCTGCAAAGCCTAGCAATTGGCTCATCAAGGGCGCCTGGGTGGCTCAGTTGGTTAAGCAACTGCCTTCGGCTCAGGTCATGATCCTGGAGTCCCGGGATCAAGTCCCACATCGGGCTCCCTGCTGAGCAGGGAGTCTGCTTCTCCCTCTGACCCTCTTCCCTCTCGTGCTCTCTATCTCTCATTCTCTCTCTCTCAAATAAATAAATAAAATCTTAAAAAAAAAAAGGGTCTAAGGACTGACCTGAAGTCATTTACTCTGGTATGCTTGTATCTGCACCATTCACTTTTGTCCACTTGGATGTGGCAAGAATCAGAAGCTGATGAAAAGCACATAGTTACTAATATGCTCAGTATATTCTTGGCACTTGAGGTGATACATGTAAAGTTGCTTTGTGAATTATAAATTCCAAATCCCTTCTGTGGACAGAAGTGTCATATGCTTCAGTAATGTGATCATCTCTAAGCTTCTGAGTGAGTACCAGTTAAAAGAAATTAACATTTACTATAATAGCTATATACATATTTATTCATGGATTAATAAACTATATATATGTATACTTCTGTACTAATATACATATTATAAGACACAGAAAAATAGAAATTGAAAAAGAATAATAAAAATAAATAGGAAAGATGGGGCACCGGGGTGGCTCAGATGGTTGAGTGTCTGCCTTCAACTCGGGTCATGATCCCACAGTCCTGGGATCGAGCCGCACATCGGGCTCCCTGCTCGGTGGGGAGCCTGCTTCTCCCTCTCCCTCTGCCATGCACTCTGCTTCCGCTCTCTGGCTCTCTCCCTCTCTCTCTCTCTGTCAAATAAATAAATAAATAAATAAATAATCTATAAATAAATAAATAGGAAAGAATTTCTAGTATTTTCTTCCTGCTCCCAATGGATTATCTTTGGAGACTACTGCTCTAATGGAATGTTAAGTCTATTTTGAAAATAAGGGGTGATAATTATAATTAACATTTATATAGTATATGTAAATACTGCTAAATATTACTAATTCTAGTGCTTTACATATATTAATTTGTTTTACCTTGGTATCAGCCTTATGCAAGAAGTATAATTATTATCTCCATAAATGATGAAATCAAGGCACACACTAGTCACCTAACTTGTCTGTGGCCACCCAATTACAAAGGAGAAGGGACAGGACTTAAATCTAGGCAATCTAGAGCTAGACATTAGCGAATCTGAAACTCTGAATGCCTGGCACATTATTATCGTACTAACCTGTAAGTGAAGGGGCTCCTATGCATTAGTTTCCATAATACCTTCATAATGGCATGTATCTTACCATATTATAACTGTTGCTTTGAATGTTTGTCTCTCCCACTAGAATGAAAACTCCTTGAGCTCAAGGACTAAAGTACTTTTATATTTGAATCACAGCTTTGAACACAGTGCCAGGTATCTGGAAAGTGTTGAATAAATGGCTAGATGAAAGAAAAAAAGATTTTAAAAATGGGCAGATCGATGAATTTACCCAAAATTACTCTATATCCCCTGAAATGTGTATGTCCTTAAGATAGGGATAGGAGGGTATCCTGTCAACAAAGATATTCTCAGATTTTCTTCTTAATGGCATATTGTTCCACTGTCAAACCAAGACATAGAAAAAAATAACTTGATGTTATCCAAGCCCTTTCAGGTAGGAATACTGGGCCTACCCGTGGGCCTTCCAATCCTTTGCTGTTAAAGAAACCAAAAGGTGGGGCGCCTGGGTGGCTCAGTTGGTTAAGCGGCTGCCTTCGGCTCAGGTCATGGTCCTTGAGTCCTGGGATCGAGTCCCGAATCGGGCTCCCTGCTCAGCGGGGAGTCTGCTTCTCCCTCTGACCCTCCCCCTTCTCATGTGCTCTCTCTCTCTCTCTCAAATAAATAAATAAAATCTTTAATAAAAAAAAAAAAAAAGAAACCAAAAAGGTGAAAATAGAAAGATAGGAATGTTGTTTATAAAAATAACATCTCTTGGGAGCCTTACTCATATTTTCCCAAAACAAAACAGAAAATATCTGCCCTCGTGCTCTAGAGTCAACAGGAAACCTGTACCGTTACGACCTCAGCCTGGATACGTGCAGGGGGAAAAAAAAAAAAAAGGGTGAATAAATGATGATGGACTTACCTTCTATGATGTGGAATCCAGTTATCCAGGTCTCAATCCAGTCTTAATCAAACATATGTGGTTACACTTCCATTGGCAATATGATTCATTACAACACAAGTTACCCAGACTGCAAGACTGACATTCCCAAACCATGATATTTCATATACTTCTTTTTCATTTTGAGTGACACAGACCAGCATCAGGATATTAGCCAAATTTTGAAATTTTCCTTCCTATATTAGAAGCTGGAAAAAGTTAAAGGCACTCAGACCCAAACACACACTCTAATAAATGTGTGGTTTTTTCCCACCCCAGTCACTTCCGTGTATAGCTTAAGGTACAAAAACCTCTGACGAAACAATGACTGTGGAATTGCTTTAACAAATCTAATGATATACGTAATGTATTGTAATGGGTTCCATCTACATCCTATACAATTTTGTCTTTTTTTCATTGCTTTGTATTCTTTATATGTTATACATTCTTGCTATATATTGCTTTATATGCTTTCAAATACAAGATGATTTTATAGAAGTTGAATTCTGGACTTTCTTTGTTATAATTACATATGTAATATAATTATACATATTAATACTAACTATATATACATTTTATATATAATTATATTATATATATATATTTTTTTATTTAGGCTGATTAGTGTTGTTCTTTGGTGCTTCTTACAGCAATCAGATACAATTACCACTGTTCTGTAACACCACCTATCAAACTTGTTATTTCACTTTGAGAGCTGTGCCTATCTTGTCTTTATTTTTCCCTCTTCAGGACAATGTCCACAATAGTGTTACTAAATCTTTGCTGAATTGGATCACTATTAAACTACTTAGCAAAGATAGTGTCTGTCAAAGATATTATTCGTTTTAATGAGCAGAGAGTGAGTAGAGTCCTACTTAAGTGTGGCTTAGGGGACCAGCAGAGAAGCCCCAACACCACCTAATAGCATTTTTAAAACGTCTTCACCAGTCTAAAGCAACATTCCCTAACCACTTTCACCAATAATAAAGGTGATATTTTAATCACCATTTATGTATCTCCAATAGATCAATTTGGGAGAGAAAAAGAATTAATGATCTCCTAAAATCCCGGCACCACATAATAATATTGAATACTTACCATGTGCTGCACACTATTCTAAGTTACACTTTGTGAATTAACACTCCCAATCCCCCTCCAAAACTCTAAGTACTGTTATTAGTCTTCCTTTTGAATATGAGGGGAGCGAGGAACACTAAGTAAATAAAAGGATACATCATCTCATGGATATAAAGTCCCCCCAAAATAAAGAGGTCAATTCTCCCCCAAACTAACCTATAAATTCAATGCAAACTCCAGTCGAAATCCCCATACGTATTTTCATTGAACTCACAATGGATCCTAAAATACATATAGAAGAGGAGAAACAAGAATGAAAAGCAAGAATATCTAAGTTTTTCAAGAAGAAGAAGAAGAAAAGAGAGAGAAATATGATCCTCTCAGACATTAAACTTGAGATAAATCAGTGTGGCAGATAAATAGATTAATGGAGTAGATTAGTAAGTCCAGTGTCTATGAGAACTTTATGTATAACAGAGAAAGCTTCACAAATCTGTGGAAGAAAAGGTGTAGTATCCCAATTAGCTCTCCATATGGAACAGTAAATTAGGCCTCAATAAATGAGGAACAATAAATCAGGCCTCACCTCACAATATCACATATTTACATCAATGCTGATTAAAGATATAAGTATGAA
This sequence comes from Mirounga leonina, assembly GCF_011800145.1. Classification (NCBI taxonomy): domain Eukaryota; kingdom Metazoa; phylum Chordata; class Mammalia; order Carnivora; family Phocidae; genus Mirounga; species Mirounga leonina. Next base: position 32,638,339 of record NW_023270426.1, read on the forward strand.
AAATAAAACTTTTAAAACTTCAAAAAATTTTTGACCACATTAAAATTAGATGTTTATGGGACGCCTGGGTGGCTCAATCAGTTAAACGGCTGCCTTCAGCTCGGTAATGATCCCTGGGTCCTGGAATCAAGGCCCACATCTGGCTTCCTCCTCAGTGGGGAGTCTGTTTCTCTCTTTCTCTCTCCCTCTGTCCCTCCCCACTGCTCATTCTCTCTCCCTCTCTCAAATAAATAAATAAAATCTTTTAAAAAAAATGCACAAATCCTACAAACTGGCAATTTTACTTCTAAGAATTGATCTAGAGTCCCTCATTCACATCTTCAATGGAAATCTATATGAGGATATTCCGGTTAGCATCCCTTATCTTAGGGGAAAAAATGGAAGTTATCTAAATGTTCACTGATAGGCCAATAGGTTAAAAAATTAAAGTATATTTACACAATGGAGCACAATAGAGTCTTATAACATATGAAATAGTTCCACATGCATCAACATAAGTAAATCTCAGAAAGAATTGCAAATGTCAAAACAGTTCAAGGTACATTTATGGAAATTTTTACAAACCATGAAACAATATCATATTTTGTTTATGAATACAAACAAATACAGTAAAAGCATAAAAATATAGATCAACTTCAGGATGGTGATTTCCTTTGGGGTTCAGGGAAGGGAATGGGAAAAGCAGGCCTTTATGTTTATTTGTTATGTTTTATTACTTCAAAAAAATATGTGAAGCAAGAGCAGCAAAATATTAGCACATATTATACAGAATCTAGCTCTACCATTGCCACCAATTTTGTAATTTTATATGGTTTAACATAAAATTATAAGATATAAAATATTATAAGCTTCATTTATTTGTGTCCCTAAAACTTTGTTCCAAGGAAAGTCATCAGCTACATTTACAAGCATATATGAGAAGAGTATTCTTTAAAAACCAATAATAATAATGTGCTATGGTGACCACTGTGAATTGTGTAAGACTGTTGAATCACAGACCTGTACCTCTGAAACAAATAATACATTATATGTTAAAAAAAAAAGAAGAAGAAGAAGATAGCAGGAAGGGAAGAATGCAGGGGGGTATCAGAGGAGGAGGCGAACCATGAGAGACTATGGACTCTGAGAAACAAACTGAGGGTTCTAGAGGGGAGGGGGTGGGGGGATGGGTTAGCCTGGCGATGGGTATTAAAGAGGGCACATTCTGCATGGAGCACTGGGTGTTATACACAAACAATGAATCATAGAACACTACATCAAAAACTAATGATGTAATGTATGGTGATTAATATAACATAATAAAATAAAAAATAAATAATGATTAAAAAGAACAAACTTTACTTTTCTCAATTGTCACTGCAATATCAGATATCTATAAAATTGTGAAGAAAAATTTTTAAATGTACAAATAAAACACTTTTAATTGGTTTTGGAGCAGGGTGAATGGCAAAGAGAATTTTCTGTATCTTTATCTGGTGTAAAATAAACTTGAAGGCTATAAGGAAGAAAAGAGGACTATAATTTATCATGGATCCATCTAGAGTGTACTATATAAATGAAGCTAGAAATGGCTGTCCAGTGCTTCAGGGATTTTTTTAGAGAACTTGAGTGACTTACTTAGATACTCAGCTATTTGAAGCAGGATAACAAACTTTCAGGCACATCTAGGACTTCATTTCAGTGGATTTTTCCCCGGTTGGACAAAGCTTCCATATGCCCAGCTGCTAAAACGTTATCTTACTTTCACCTGCAAAAATTAGATTATCCACTTTTCATATGGGGTGTTAGAGAATTTTCACTTGACTTTGTACATACGGTATATGGCTTCTTGCAGCCAGTGCCCTTTGGAGATTGAAAAGATTATGGAGTCCTCCCGCCCCACTCCATTGATAATTCAAAATTTTAATATGACAGAAAACTCCCATGCATGCCAAAATAACAAATTCCTTTCTGATGAGCATAGCATAATGTATAAACTGGTCGGATCACTGTGTTGTACATCTGAAACTAATGTTAACAGTGTGTGTCAACTACAGTTCAATAAAAAATTAAATAGGTAAAAAATAAACTTAACATTTTAAGAGTTCTTTTCTACATTTTTAAATGTGAAATTCTGGAAAAATGTCAAAGTTAACTTTGTTATTTTTAGGGAGAGGGTGCCCTCGCATTACTGGTGCCCTGAACATGTCATAACCTGTTGGTTAATCCCACACTGTCTCAGGTATCAATAAACTGAAGGGCCCTTTAAGGCAACTCATTACTTTAAAACTTCTAAGCAACTAGGAAAAGCTATTAGAGGTTGTAAGCTTTCTCACTGGCTTCAGGACTCAGGTTCTAGTCTGAAACAGCAAACACTCACATATTTAAATGATTAGTACCACGTGGCTGAAGCCTAAGATAGAAATTTTCATTTCCCCTCTTCCACAAAACTAGATATAAGACATCAGTGGAATTTGGACTTACAACCTTCTGAATATGCTACATGAACCCCTTTTTGAGAAGACCATACTGCTCAGCTTCGGGACAGCTTTTGTCGAGTTTGCTATGGTGCTATCACTAATATGAGACAGCTGAAATGTCTTTCCCAGTCAGCGCTACAGATCTCCGGAAATAAAGGTCATTTGGGAATATGCACACTCAGGTTTCAAAAATAAGTTTGATTGCAAGAAGTATGTACAGCTTTAACACAGTTAATCTTAAACCCATGTAATCTTACTAAAGGGCTTTATATTTTTATAAGCTTATTTAGCAAACTCAATAAGGGCAGGGACTCTCTATGATTTTCTATACAATACCCAACTAGGTAATGGATGAATGTTCATTTGTTAATTGCAAATTATAACAAGTCACTTGTTCTCCAGTTATGTAAAGACATTAAAAAGCATTTATGTTGGGCGCCTGGGTGGCTCAGTTGGTTAAGCGACTGCCTTCGGCTCAGGTCATGATCCTGGAATCCCGGGATCGAGTCCCGCATCGGGCTCCCTGCTCGGCAGGGAGTCTTCTTCTCCCTCTGGCCCTCCCCACTCTCATGTGCTCTCTCTCATTCTCTCTCTCTCAAATAAATAAATAAAATCTTTTAAAAAAAAAAAAGCATTTATGTTAAAAGTCACATAAATCTAAATAGGTCTATATACTGATCTTTAGAAAGAAATTCACCAAAGGAATCATACACAATAGTATAGTAAAATACCACTTGAAACATTTTTTTAAGTCTTTTTTTCTTTTCTCTTTTTAAAACTGTGATTTGGTAAATCCAGAAACACTATCAATCTGTCAATTAATCAGTGTTATTGAGTCCCTATTACACGAAAAGAATCATGTGTGAAACATAAAAGGGCATAAAGTATAAGTTTTGCCCTAAGAGATTTATAATTTGGTCAGAAAGAAAAGATTTAAGCACATTAAAACATAAATTCAAGGGGCGCCTGGGTGGCTCAGTCATTCAAGCATCTGCCTTCAGCTGAGGTCATGATCTCAGGGTCCTGGGATTGAGCCCCGCATCAGACTTTCTGCTCAGCAAAGAGTCTACTTCTTCTTCTGCCTCTCCCTCATGCTTGCTCTCCTCAAATAAATAAATGAAATCTTTTAAAAAAAACACATAAATTCAATATATGAAAACAACACAAAAACAGACAGAAAGCAGTTTATGACCAGTGGTCCAGTCAGTGACATACACTCTAAATAAAAGTAATGCTTTCATAAATGGAAGAAATCATTACACAACAATATTTTGTACATGAGAATTTCATTATTTAACCAAGAAATACTGAAGGACAGGCAAGTTACAGACCAGTTAGGCAAGAGGGTTCCCTTGCTCCAATATTAAAACCAAACCCTCGAGTCAAAACTATTTGCAGATTAAAGGTAGGGCCAGTGGGTAATCTTAGGAAGACCAAAAACATCTACCACCTGAATTGTTGAAAATATGGTGCCATTAAACTCAATTTTTAAAATTCTCTTTTCTCTTTTTTAAACATAGGTGTAGATAGCTGATTTAATCATACACCTTGGTTCATGCACACTATCATGGACCACGCAATGCCCCTTTCTTATTTTGTTTTAGTTTATTTATTTATTCCCTTTTATCCCCATGTTTCGCTGCCTTTTCCCTCTTCCCTCACAGCTAGCCATTCTGACATATTTGATCTGTTGAACATGTATGGCTACATTCGCATGTGTTCTTACAAAATGGATATTATTTTGCCTGCATGTATTTTTTAACAGCTTTATCAAGACAAACTTCACATACCATACAATTCACCCATTTAAAGTGTACAAATAAATGGTTTTTAGTATACTTACAGAGTTGTGCAACCATCACTAGTCAATTTTATAATATTTTTATTGTCCCCAAAAGAAATGGCACCCATTAAAGAGTTACTCCTCATCCCACCTCTGCCCAGCCCCTGGCAACCACTAATTAGTCAGCTTTCTTTCTCTATAGACTTGCCTCTTCTAGACATTTCATATAAATGGAATCATAAAATGTGTGGCCTTTTGGTCTGACTTCTTTCACTAAGCATAATGTTTTCAAAGTTTATCCATGTTGTAGCATGAATCAGTACTCTTTTTATGGCTGGCTAATATTTCATCATATGGACATATTTTGTTTTATCTATTCATCAGTTGATGAACATTTGGGCTATTATGGATAATGCCACTATGAACGCTCATGTACAAGTTTTGTATAGACTATGTTTTCAATTCTCTTGGATATATACCTAGGAGTGGAACTGCAGGGTTAGATGGTAACTCTACCTTTAGCATTTTGAGGAGCTGCCAAACTTTTTCAAAGTGGCTGCACCATTTTACATTCCCACAGCAATTTTTCCACAACCTCATCAACATTTGTTATTTTCTGTCTTTTTTATTATAACCATCAATGGGTATAAAGTGGTATTTCTTTGTGCTTTTTTTTTAAGATTTTATTTTTAAGTAATCTCTACATCCAACGTGGGGCTCAAACTCACAATCCTGAGATGAAGAGTCGCAGGCTTTACCCACCCCTCCGCACCCTCCCTCCCCCCACCCCGAACCCGCCAGGCATCCTCTCAGTGTGCCTTTGATTTGCATTTGCCCCATAGTTACTGTTAGGCATCTTTTCATTGACCACTTGTATATCTTCTTTGGAGAAGGGTCTATCCCAATCCTTAGTCTGTTTCTAAATTGGGTTATTGGTCTTTTTATTATTGTTCTGTAAGAAATCTTTATATATTCCAGATAAAATTTCCTTATCAGGGTTGTCTCATCAATTTTTTTATAGTATCCTATGAAACAAAAAAGTAACTCATTTTGATGAAGTCTAATTTCTTCTTTTGCTGCTTGTGCTTTCAATGTCATATCTAAGAAAATGATTATGAAATACAAGGTCACAAAGATTTACTCCTATGTTATCTTCCAGGAGTTTTATTCTACTTCTTACACTTGGCCTCCCCTTACACTTGGCCTTGAGTAAATTTTTATATATGCTGTGAGGTATGGATCCAACTTCATTCTTTTGCATGTGGCTAGCTGGTTGTCCCAGAACCATTTGTCCAAAAACACTATTCTTTCCTCCATCTAATTGTCTTAGCACTTGCGTCAAAAATCAATTTACCATAAATATGAGGGGTTATTTCTGGATTGTCAGTTCATTCCACTGATCTGTATGTCTGTTCCATATGCCAGTACCATAATATCTTGATTATTGTTGCTTTATAGTAAGTTTTGAAATCAGGAAGTGTATTTCAATCTTATTCTTTTTTAAGATCGTTTTGGTGCATATATTTTTAAATTTACTTCATTTTTCTCCACATATCCTTTTTATAATCGATTTTGAAACAAAGTCCTAGTGATAATTCCATGTAAAACTGCCTGTTCCTCTTTGTGGAGGTGTCCTGCCCTTCTCTTCTCTGGGTTGATTAAAGTCAAGGCTCCTCTTGCTGAAACTGACTAAGGCAATGTTTCCAAACAAAGTCCATCTGTGAGGTTGGCAATTCTTCCTTCTCCCTCAAAGTTTCTCAGACCAGGTCTCATCTCTTTGCATTGTTTTTTAAAACTCTCGAGACTTTTTGAACAAGTGCTCTATCTCTGACGATTCCAGTTGAACCGCTCAAATTGAAACTGAGTAAATATCTTAATAATAGGCTTTTGGGATATATTTTTTAAAGCATGTGTATACTAAACATGCACACAGAGACAAGCATGAGTCATAATGATACAGGAGTGTAGATTTATTTTTAACGTATGCAAATGATACTGTGATAGATGCACATATATAGAGATAGGGATTTATCTTACCCTTTTTCACCTAAGTTTCCACACACAACTTTAGGAATTGACAAAATATAAACTTGGTTTCACTCCCTCACTAGAGTAGAGTGTAAATTTGAATTTAAAAACAAACAGACCCTCCCTCACCAGGCATTAGGCTATCTCTGTTGACTATTTTTGTGTCTTGAGGAGTATGGTTCCCTGGTGCCACCACACTGGCCCTGCCACCAACCCTGAGACCAGGGCCAGCCATTGCCTGACACCATCAACGCGGTTGCCTCTGAGGAAGGAGGAGTAGTGAAAGGGAGGTAGAGACCCACCGCTTTTATAACAAAACTCGTGGAACTATTTGATTCCTTTAATAATTTGTATTGATAAAGTTAAAAAAAAAGAGGAGGAGAAGGGGAGAGGAGCTTGGAAAATAAATCAGTAAACAACAACAATCCAGGAACAACTGAACTCTGAAAGAAAGGATGGAAACGGGGGGAAAGTGGGAGAGAATTTTTTGAAAGAAGTTTCTTAGGAAAATTCTTTTTTTTTTTACATTTTATTTATTTGTTTATTTATTTATTTAGCACAAGCAGGGGGATGAGCAGAGGGAGAGGAGAGAGATAATCTCAAGCAGACTCTGTGCTGAGCGCAGAGCCCGACGTGGGGCATCGATCTTACAGCCCTGAGATCATGACCTGAGCTGAAATCAAGAGTCGGACGCTCAACTGACTGAGCCACCCAGGTGCCCCTTCTTGGGAAAATTCTTAGGAATTAGTGCCTGAATGTGGAGGAGAAACACTGAGATGGCCGAAATCTCAGTTTATTGGGAGAAGTGTGTACCTAGAGGAAAATAAACTATATTATTTTGCACATATTGTCCACCTCTTAAGATCAGTACATCATTATACACTCTGATGTTTTCTAATTATGTAATTGTAGAATTTAGCACCTGTTTGTACAGGACTGTCATCCTCATGAACAGCTTCATGTTCATATCATCATTTTTTAACAACACTGTAAACTCTTTTTCTTTATATTACTTTTGAATGCTTTCTTGGTTCCACATAGCTAGGGATATTATAGATTCTCTACACACAATCCATGGTTAATTGATGATGTAAGGTAGAAAAGACAGGTTTTTAAATGTTGGAAGCTGGTAAGTAAAAGGAAATCCAAATCTATGAATCTAAAGTTACTTTATTTTTAAGTACTTTATATATGTTATTTTATATAGAAATAGAACAGCTAACACCTATGTAGTACTTTCTGTGGTCCAGATACTATTTTAAGTGCTTTCTGTTTTAACTCATTCACCCTTCTCACTGACCCCATAAGGTAGGTACCACTATTATGCCCATTTTTTAGAGGACGGAACCAGCGCACCTGGAGATTAAGTACTTTATTCACAATTACATAGCTACTAAGTTGCAGAATCAGGTTCAAACCCAGTGGTCTTGCTCCAAGTCTACATTCACATATGTATGTCATATGTTCTTAGCAGTATGGTATGACACTGTGATGTGGTATAAATAGAGAATAGCACAGCATATCACAATGTACAGTATGATTCAGAGAGAGAATGTTCAAGCAACCAGAGAACAGAGATCCTTGTGAATGGAAATGAGTGGAAAAGAATTTCCTAAGTAGAAACGGTATGAACAGGTCATAGGTCAGTTTGCTATAGGTCAATATACCAAATGATTAATTTGCCAAATGACAAGTTTGCTGAAATTTACCAGAAAATTCATCACAGCTATGTTACCATACAAGCTATCCACATGGCCAGGGGCAGAAGGGACAGAGGTACCTAAATTGTGCGATTGGTAACCAAAATTGATACTTTGGCAAGTCTAACAAATCTCTAGCTACAGGACTATAGCAAAGCTTTAAGGAAACTGGAATATAGGAAAAGTCCCCAGTAAGGCAATGAAGTAATGAGTCCGTGAATAAATCATTCATGGAATGGATTTTCAGTGAATTGACTTGTGGCAAATTCACTCATCGTCAATGAATTGACTTTTGCTACATGGGCCTGATTCAACACATAGAACTGAAATGTATAAACGTAGGTTAGGTCCTACAGTCCCCACCACAATGATCTTGAATCCTACTTACTACAACCCATGGTAAGGAATACACTTCACAGTGTAACTACATGAACACATACACACACACACACACACACACAGATAAAAGATTCACGTTGCCCTTACTCCAGGCAATGCACTCTGATATTTTCTATCCTATTTGATTTTTTTTTATAATGGTTACAACCCAATAACATGATTTCCTAATCATTTAATTGGTTTTGAACTGCAGTTTAGAAAATCTTGGAACAGAAAACCTGTTGTAACTTCCAATATATATAGTACAAGATTAATAGTCCTACAGCACCAAACTAACATGCTTAATACTGTTTTGGAGAAAATAATGGATATAATTCCAACTCAGATCCTGGAGAAGCCGGTGGGAGCCCCAGGTAGCGTTCTCTTTTCTTCACGAAAGGCAGGGCACCCTGGAAAGGGTTCACCCCCCAGAGAGGGGCCGGTGCCTTGGAAAGCACCCTGGTTCCAACTCCGTGCTCCAGGATATAATTCCCCACTGCAAGGGAATGTTCCATCTACTGTAAATCCTGTTTACGGACTGTAGGGAGATCTTGCAGCTCCAAATTGCTAGTATGGCAGCCCTGGCCTGATGGGTCACCAAAAGGCTAGTTAAAAGGCTGGGAGGAGGGAGGTGCCTTGGTCACAGATGCCTTGCTAAAGGAGACCTTTCTTTTCCTCTACCAAACCTACTGGTTTAAACTTCTGCTGCCAGAACTGGATATCTGCTGCCCATAAGAACTGCTCTCTCCCTTGTTCCACTAGTAAACCAAACACCATCTTAAGCTATTCACTTTCTCTTCTGGCCTGTCAGAAACCTAGAGGTTTCCTAAAGGGTATCATGCTGGCAATAAGAATGTACAGATGGGGTAGAAAAGATGCCTTTTCTTTTTCCCTTGTGATGGGTAGGAAAAGGCAGAATTGACCATAAGATACTTCTGAGTTTTCAAGTGCAGCAACAGTAATTTATCATCATTTTAAGAAAAACCAGACTTGGGTTGTTCTAACTGGGCTTTCGGGTCATCTGCCTAAAACCACTATTTAATGATATTGTTTCTAATTCAGTGACATAGAAATATTTAGAGGGGAAAATGGTAAAAACATACGCCATATGCTATTGTATAATGTCTCATCATTTGGCCATGCATTTAAACAAATTAGATGCTGATTATACTTCAAGTGTAAAATGCTGAGGGCCTCTTCTGCCCTTTTGAGTTCAATTAAAATTTTAATTACTTGGTAAAGAGAAGCACTTCAGGAAATAGAGGTAACATTTCACCCAAAGGCTTTTGTAAAATTAAGAGTTGAAGAACAATGATATTTTCATCTGCTATTGTTCACTGATGACCAGCTAATGTTTTGTTTATTTGTTTTTATCCATCTCCATGTATCTATCCCCATTGGACTTGTGTCAGCCCTACTGGATGCTAATAGAAAAGATTAGAATCAAAGATGAAGAATAAATAAAATCTTATCTGTTTTCAAGTATTTGCAAATTTCTGGGACTCATCCTTTCTTACTGGAGCTTTCCATATTGAACTCAGCCCAAAACTCAATTTAGGGAGAACATGTGATTAGCATTCCTTCAGTTATGAGGCCTTTATAAAGCAAAGTGTTTTCTTGGCATCTTTGGTAGATATTTTTTCCTTCGTTTTCCATGTGAGCATCTTTATTTTATTTTAAAGATTTTATTTATTTATGTGACAGAGAGAAACACAGCGAGAGAGGGAACACAAGCAGGGGGAGTGGGGGAGGGAGAAGCAGGCTTCCTGCCGAGCAGGGAGCCCGATGTGGGACTCGATCCCAGGACCCTGGGATCATGACCTGAGCCGAAGGCAGACGCTTAATGACTGAGCCACCCAGGCTCCCCATGTGAGCATCTTTAGAAGAAGAAGATGAAGAGCTGAACTTTGAAATAGACTTACTAAGAAGGTAAACGTGAGTACTCAATTTGCAAAACTGAAAAAATACAAAACTGAGAGTGTTACATCAGTATGTGAGTATCCTGAACACCTAGTGTGTGTGTTGGATCATTCTACTGAAATACCTAAGAATCTGTTATGGAATTCCAGGCCCATCCTGGAGAGCCTGATAACTCAAATGAGTTAGAACATAATGCTAATGAGCTGAAATGACGGTCATGGTCCTTGTTTGAGTTACTCGGTGTCATTAAAAGAAATTTTGTTACTTTTACCACCCACTAAACTTTTAACCCCAGTGACCTGCTAGGAAATTTTGTGCTACTGCTCAAGATAGGCCTGGTTGAGGACCATGAGTGATTACACAATCATTACACAGAAAACCTTCAAGTGCCTGGTACCTGATAGGCACTTGATAAACATTTGTTGACTGATTAGAGATGCCTGATTGTTACACAAAGAGTACATTTATTCTTCCTGGAAGCAGTGATGTATTACGGTTAGAAGACCAAATTTAGAGTTAGCATCCTATCGTGCCAATTTTCCAGCTAAGTGATTTGCAGCAGGATAAAAAAAAAAAAAAAAAAAACTTCCTATGATTCCATTTCCAAGTCTGTAAAACAGGGAGAACTATTTCTGTCTCCAAAAAGACCTGTGGAAGAATTAAGTGGGCAACAGTACACAAAAACACCTGACAGACAGGGGCCCCGAGCAAATGTTGGTTGAATCGAATCCTACATTTTTCATTGTCATGAATGAGTTTATCCTTAATTTTAGGATTTCCACCAATAATTTTAATCTATTTATTTTGTTTTCTGGATTATGTAGTATTCCTCTTCTCTTAAAAATAATCAACTCATTTTTGGCAAAGTACAGAGATACAAGCAAAAATAATAGGAATATTAAATGTTACAATGTCAATATAAAGGATTAAGATTGACTTTTAGGTATTAGCAAACTCACAGTGTGTACCTTGGTAAAGGAGGCATTAATTCCCCTGGTTAAGGACAGCTGCAGCATTTCACAGAGAACTCAGCTGATGATGATTTTATGCCATCCTCTCCTCAATGATAGCTTCTTGGCAGTTACCTGAGCTGACCTCATTATTGTTGATTAGATTAAAGTGAAAAGTTATGACGGATGCTGGGATACTTCCCTTCAAATGAAATGAAAATAGAATCCAAGGAAAAGGGAAGAGATACACGTGAAGAAGCCCAAAATCACCTGAGTTAGAAGGGGCCACTCTGAACATATGCTCAGCTTCAAAGGAGGCTGACAGCTCCAGTATGAGACAGGCCAGACTGTTTGGGAGCAACCCTTTCCCTCCTGCCAGACCCGATGATCAGTAACTGTCACATGAATAGGCAGAGCTGGGCCTGGGCCTGAAAGTGCAGTGAGGAACACTGGCCCTAGCCAACAAGCCTGCAAAGCAGTTGGAGAATAGAAAAATGCAAATGTCCTGGGTCTCCTCAATCCTCAATACACAACCTAAGTTCCAACATATGGTCCACTGTTTCAGGAAGATAAAGAATTGCTTTAAGGAAAATCTGGCAATTTAAAAATCAGCTTAGAAATGTTCTTATATTTCAGAAGCTTTTGATCTCCACTGATATTTCTGTATCATTTCCATCCCTGATCATTTTAATAATTGAAACATTTTAAAAACCTAACTCTTCAAATTAGTTCACTTCACTTTATCAATATCTTATTTCCAAGGAAGGAGATGAATTTTTAAAACGTAACTTTGAGACCCTCTGCAATATGAAAAGTGATTTAAAATAAGACAAAAAGTTTGTTTCCACAGTCTTACTCTGCCTAGTCCGGTGTTTTCTTGTCTTAAAATAAGTTGGCATTCCAATGTTTTCATATATACTAATAAGCTGGAACAGTAATGCCCGTTACACTGATCTCTTTAGCAATAAAGAAGAGAGTTCTGTGATTTTGCCACCCTTTGGAGTGCTTCTCAAAGAAAACCCATTGTTGGTTCACCTTTGCCTCTCTCTCAGACAGGGATATGACCTGATTTGTAGTCTACAAACTGAGGAGAGTAAATTCTTCTGCTAACTTCTTCATCTTGTCATGTTCTCCTGCAGCTTGGTCCAGCAGATTCTCTGCCAAGAATCATCTAAAGCAACTGATGTATCCTGGAATTGCCAATAAAATGTGTGAAGGGGAGGGCTCTCCAGAGAGATGGCCTGTGTTTTGGAGCTGTTGATTCAATGACGCTTTTTCATCTCAGAAATTATTTTTCTTTGTAATTTAATTAGAGATGGAAGTCAGTGATAGGTGTTCTCCAAGGAAGTGCAGAGAAGCACTAAACTAAGTCCGAAACTGAAGATTGTTTCCCCCATCTCATGAGTTGTATTTCGTTTTTAGGTTTTTTTTTTTAAGTTAGCAAAAAACACCTTATTTAGTTACTTAGTATGCTGAAAAACATGCTGTCCACAGCATACACTGAATATACGGCAAGGATTGGCCTTCAGCGTTGTAATTTCAGACTGAAGAGCAAAGGCTTTGTAACCAACCAAGTTTCACCACTAGGGTTTGGGGAAAATAAGTCAGTAAAGTTTTATGTTTCCAAAAGGGAACCTGGCATTCTAGCACTTAATGTCTATTAAATAATGACTATTCCTCTACCCAAAATGTAAACTTCATGATGTATGTAAATTAGTGGACTTGTTATAGAAACACTTTTATTTTCTAAAGTTAGGCAAGGTATAGGACTCTAACTAAAACTTAGCCAAAACAAAATCACTGATAATAAGGCATACTTTTTTGAAAGATTTATTATTTCATATTTGTATGTATTATTTGAATTTATTATTGAAAAAAGATCCATGTCTGTTTTAAGATGGACAAACAACATAGAAGTAAAAAGTGAAAGTTCTTTCCTCCAACTCACAAGAGTTGCTATAAACCATCTTATATGTATTTGAAATATATAAAAATTAGTCATATGACATTAACATTATATATAATATACATAATAATATAAGTATAGGCTTTACAAAAGTAGAATTTTATTCTATTCTGCTACTTGCTTTTGCACTTCACTACATTTTAGACATCTTTCTTTGTCAATACAATAAATAGGTACAACAAGTTATTTCACTCTTCTCCACTTAGCATAATTTTTTTATTATGTTATGTTAATCACCATACATTATATCATTAGTTTTTGATGTAGTGTTCCATGATTCATTGTTTGCATATAACACCCAGTGCTCCATGCAGAACGTGCCCTCTTTAATACCCATCACCAGGCTAACCCATCCCCCCACTCACCTCCCCTCTAGAACCCTCAGTTTGTTTTTCAGAGTCCATAGTCTCTCATGGTTCATCTCCCCCTCCGATTTCCCCCCCTTTCATTCTTCCCCTCCTGCTATCTTCTTCTTCTTTTTTTTTTTTTAAATATATAATGTATTATTTGTTTCAGAGGTACAGGTCTGTGATTCAACAGTCTTACACAATTCACAGCACTCACCATAGCACATACCGTCCCCAGTGTCTATCACCCAGTCACCCCATCCCTCCCACCCCACCCCCCACTCCAGCAACCCTCAATTTGTTTCCTGAGATTAAGAATTCCTCATGTCAGTGAGGTCATATGATACATGTCTTTCTCTGATTGACTTATTTCGCTCAGCATAACACCCTCCAGTTCCATCCATGTCGTTGCAAATGGCAAGATTTCATTCCTTTTGATGGCTGCATAATATTCTATTGTATATATATATATATATATATATATATATATATATATATATATATATTAGGTAGCGTAATTTTTAAAAATCTAACCACTACTAATTGGCATCTGGTGCACTGTTACTCTGTCACGAATACACACACCGCTCTAAAGGACATTCTCCGTTTTCCGTAGAATAGAAATGGTTCTCTGCAGCATAGAAAACTGTGCTGCTTCAAAGCAGGGTTGTCTTGAAAATTTTGGAAGGTATTTCCCATTGCCCTCTCTGCTTCTGCACTGGATGCCTCCTATGCCCACCTCGCATCTCAACCCCCTTTGATTTCCATTACTGCTGCAGCTTTGTGCAGCTGTCTGCAGCGCACCAGCACCTCATTCCGGCCCGACCTCATCATCTCTCATTTCTCCCCAGGGTCTCTCAAGGCTATGTGACGGATGCCTGGGGACATTGATCAGCTTTTGCGCATGGGCATACCTTGAAATGTGAAAGGCCCACAACACTTCTTGGTGCAACTCTTACCCAACGACGACAGGAGCTGGTGGGGAAATGCTTCCTTCCCCTCCCCCATTCTTCAGGTGGGCAACTGTGGGGCATGATCCACAGGGCTCCTCAGAAGGTCCCTGAAGGAGCCAGTCCAGACTGCCTACAATGGTGGTGACCAGCTAGAAAAGGCTCCCTTGGACTGGCTTTACCCTTCCCTCTTCACTCCCCGACTCGTGCCCCTGTCTCAGTCTCTGCTTTTGGGGGGACTTCAGTTAACATAGATACAGATTAAATCCTATCACTGGTGACTGTTTTTTCTTATCCTCAGTCACATCAGGCACTGCCTGCCTTTTTAATTCTTGTCATTGTTATAGGGAAAAGAAATAGATCTCACTGTTTTAATTTGCAAGTCTGAATAATAGTAAGTTACATATAAAAAACACTTTAAAACATCAGCAAGTAAACCATAATCAGGAATCTGTCATTTCTTCTAACATTAAAACCCTAAGGAAAAACACTTCATTGCCCCTTTTTTCCCCAGATGAAGGTAGTACTTTCTGATTTTTACACAGTAATTGATACAACAGAGACAATAACAAGCATATAACATGAGCAGAAGTCTTTTCCTACTGTCTTATAGCCCTTGACATATTAAGACGGCACTAGCAAATGATGGGTCCATAATTTGAATTGGGGCCTTTGTCCATATGTGTCAGTCTCTGATAAAATGTTAGACTTTCATAAAATGTTAGCGCTGAAATAGATGTTAAACACATCTTGTTCAGGATCCTTTGAAAATGAAAATCCAGGGAAGGGAAATGACTGAATGACTCACCCAATATGACACAGACAGAGGGAGCGATAATCTGGAACTCCTGACTCTGGGTTTGGTGTTTTTTGTACTAAATTATGCTCTCCTTTCTTCAGAAACTATCATTTGGCTTTTCCAAAACATCCTCAGTCCTTGTGTCTGATAAGAGCCCATTTACTATTGAAATATAATAAGATAAGAAATGTTATTCATAATATCACCATAGAGACATCACAAAGGACTAGAGGTTTCCCCTGCTATACAAAAACAAAGTAACAACCATTAATTTATATAGAGAAGTTTTTGAGCATTCCCTGATGCAAATAATAATTATAATAATAACCTCTCAGGCTTTTCTGATAGCTGATGACACGTCTTTCTAACAGATGCCAAAATAAATCGAGATAAGGCACAGAAGCTCACAGACACAGTTCAAAGCTGTGGCGGCTTGATGCTGAGATGTTGAGCATAGTGTCTGAGTTCATATTTCTTTTGGTTAGTGAACATAGGTACTGATGTAGGTCTTCCGCAAAAGCAAAGAGCTGTAAGGAGAACTTGAGAAAAGCGGGAGATACCTGTATTTTTAGAGCCGTTATAGCTTTGTAATGGCGACCTCTTGAAAGAGCTTCTAATGGCTCCAACATTACAATTGTAAATACAGAATCCTGGGATCCTGGGATCCTGGCACACATCACCGTTCAAAGGTGACATAAGATACGAGGTCAAGATAAGAATCTAAAATAAAAAACAAAATAAGACCAAACGGACAGTTGCTAGGGAAAAATCAAGATCAATGAATAAAGGGGTCAGAGACTTTAAATTTATTAGAAGCCTATAGCTACCAGCATGTAAAGGGAGCTTGGAGATGACTGCATTCCTGAATTCTCTTTGTCTCCTTGGGTATGTGAGAGATTTCCCTTAGTTTTCACATGTATAGTTTCTTTTTGTATGATAAAACCATTTAAAATAATGAAAGTTTTAAAAAGTCATTGTGGGGCAACCCCTTTGGGGGTCCCCTCTCTCCTTGGGAGCTTTGTACTATCACTTTGCTATCGCTCAATAAACTTTGCTTTGCTGCCCACCAGTAAGTAAGTAAGTAAGTAAGTAAGTAAGTAAGTAAATAAATAAATAAATAAATAAATAAAAGTCTTTGGAGGTGATTTATATATTTAGGCCAACTGAGTTTTAAATGCATTCTTCCAATTCCTATTACGGTTAATTAACTGATAATAATTCTGCTCAGTTGGTTTTAGTCATATATTATTTCAGTACAGGGAACTGTTAATATTTGTGGAGCACCAGCTAAGTGCTATGCACTTTACATAATTTCAACTTTATTTGCTAGCCCCCGTCCTAGTTTGTGTTCCCCTAAAACCAGACGTTGAGACAGGATTTTAATGCAAATAGTTGTATGAGAGGGGAACGCAGGGGAGTGGAGAACTGAGACAGTAAAGACAGCTAATAAAGGTTGTATTTCCAAGCTGGCAATCACTAAGGGTAACTGGAGTTCAATCCTGCTGGGGGAAAAAATCTGGAAATCGTTGTGGAGCACACTCCTGAATTATCTCACCCCAAGGATAAGAAATTCTGGTATGTTGATCAGTGTTTAACCAACAGCTCTGGTAGAGGATGGGAGTTCTGATTTGGAGCATTTGCTAATAATTCCCATGGTGTAAATACACTCATCATGGTCAATTTTAAGCTACCAATGTGACATCACTGAACTTGAAGTTGGGAAGACACATGCCCTCCAGGTTCTTATAAACTGATGCAGAGCCGTCTGCAGTACACCACTGCAACACTCATCATTGGTTAAGAACTGCTCAGGATAGGGGTGTGGGGTCCACTTCCAGCAGCCTATATGGTCAGCAAAGTGACTTCAGAGGCCAGAGAGATGTAGCTGGCATGGATATCTGGATGATGTACACCGAAGTAGCAGTAACAGTGAGAGGAGAAGGGGGAGGCTCTAACAGAAAATCCCCATGTTTCTGATGACTAAAGTGTGTACAACTTGCCAAAGGTCATGTAGCTAGTAATGGAAGAACTGAGATTCAAACACCAACCTAGCTGATACTGAAGTCTTCTTGGGTCTGCTTCTCCTATCGAAAGCAGTATCACAATGCATTAGTGAACAAAGAAAATTATATTGTATTATTTATGGTAAATTGTTCTAACAAATAGATCTAAATAAGTAATGGCACAAGACAATAGAATTTTCTTCCCGGGAACAAATTCAGGCTATCTAGAGAGGCTGTCCTCTAGCTAGTCCTTCAGGGACCCTTTCATTCTGTGACTCTGCTATCCCATGGGGCATTGTAGTCATCTGTATCCAGCCAGTGCCATTCCTTTAAAGCCATGGTTCATATTCTATTGATGAGAACCAGTCACATGGCCATATCTAACTGCAGGGACGGCTGGGAAACAGTCCTGGCCAGGCAGCTGCTTCCCAGCTACAACTGTATGGAGCAGATACTTGTTGGTTAATGTTACTTGTGGCTGGAACAAAGGACAGATACTTGTGGCTGGAGCCAGGGCCTCAGGACAGAGTGAATGGTGAGAGCAGAACAATTAATGGTGGAAAGTAGAAGGAGGAGATTGAGAGGTTCAGGAGGGTAGAAAGCATATCTGCTACTTCAATCCTATGGTATTCTTGGGCCTTGCATGGTGACTAGCACATAGGAGTTAATGCACTTAATATTTGTTGAATGAATGAAAGAAGGAATTTGGATTCTATTCTCTATGTGATGTGGAACCATTAAAGAGTTTGAGGAGAAGGAACAGAATCAGAACTGCAGTTTAGAAAAATAACTGACAATAGTGCCTAAAATTTATTTGAAAGGTTAACCACCGGAGGTAGAAAGTAATTTACTTATTATATGTTACCAATTTCTATCTGTTGTGATTTTTTATTTCCTGAACACATAAACATGGATATTTTTAATTATACCCCAATCTGGCCTAACCAAGCATTTAGGAGTACATCAAACTCATAAGTGTTAGGTACAACGGCTCTAGGACTGGGCTGCCTAAATCACAGCCACTAGCTACATGTGTCTTTTGAGCACCTGAAATGTGGCTAGTCCAAAATGATGTTCGAGATGTTCTGAAGTATAAAATATACACCAGATTTCAAAGATCTAGTACAAAAATAAATGACAGACGTTATCATTAATAATATTTTATATATTGATTACATATTGAAATAGTAATATTTAGGATGTATTATATAAAATAGCACAATACTGTAATTAATTTCACTTCTTTCTTTTTATTTTTTTAATGTGGCTACTAAAAATTTTAAATCACATATGTGACTTGTATTTGTGGCTTGCATTAAATTTTATTAGCACTGCTCTAGTAGATGCCAATTTTGTATACCTGTTTAGCAGTTTTCACCCCAAAACAATGCAAATCAATTGCAAAGTGAAGTGCAAATGTTCCAAAAGACGCAGAAGTTAATTAAGCCACTGGTAGTGGTACTGAACTTCTCAGCTCACATGTAAAGCCTTTTCACTATAGGATTCAACAGAGTTGAACCAGCAGACCACAAAGGAAGAGGAAACCAACAAGGACATCAGTTCAAAGAAAGCAACTGAGTATTACAGGAGGACCTTGAGATAATGTATGAAGTCTTCAAATACTTTTTGCAAAAATAATAATCAGAAATAAACCACAAAAGTCAAATGGAGAAAGAACACCTCACCATACATCAAAAACATTAACCAACATGACTCATCGAAAGAATTCAAAGAATCAGTGCAGAGTTGTAAAGGTAGCAGAATTTTGCTAACTGTGAGAGATCAATTTCATAAGCTATAGTTTTATTTTGAAGTAGAAAAACCTAATTCATTTGTTTTTCATTATTTACAACAAAATTTAGTTTCTGATTTTAAGTACATGCAAATATATGAAAAATATTTAGATGGCTGGTTAATAAAAAGCAATCATAAATATGTATATGTTTATGTATCTTTATAAGATATATATATCTTAAATATCTTATTTTAGCTTAAAACATAAATAACAGGATTTTGTTTTGTATGGTTTGGGTTTTTTTAACCAGTATTTGGCTGTAGGACCTTGGTCTGTTACGTGTGGGTTCACTATTTAGAGTTTCATGTATCTATGTCACATATCTCACGGTCTACAATTTTCACTTTTAGTTTTTTAAAGCAAAGCGAGAACTGATAGATACTTGCTTTCCCAATCTTTTACAGTTATCCCATCCACAACTAATTTGATAGAGTTTTTTTTAAGGATTTATTTATGTATGATTTGAGAAAGAGGGGGGGAGGGGAAGGGGGAGAGGGAGAGAGAGAATCTCAAGCTGACTCCCTGCTGAGCATGGAGCCCAACCCCCCGGGGGCTTGATTTCATGACCCTGAGATCATGACCTGAGCCAAAATCAAGAGTCGGAGGCTTAACCAACTGAACCACACGGGCGCCCCAAGAGAGACTTTTTTCAGTGTCTCACCTTCTTTCATTTTCCAAAGCATTTAACTTAGTTTTCTAACGTTCTTTTTGCATTCACATACCCATGTTTTATTAATTTAATAATTTAATAGTGTTTAATTAAATTTCATAAGGACAGTTATAGTTGGTATAATCAGGTTTGGGAACAAGTAGGACAGATTTTCCTGGGGCCCACAGTTCACCTGGAGGGAGAAGTGTAGAGGCACCATGAGCATTCATTGTGCTCTGGCATCCCTCTGCATGTTGTACACCACACTGGGAATGTAGCTGGACGAGTCAGCTAAGCGGAGGCTGCTTAAGAAACTTTCTACCATGTCACCTACACTGTCCTTGTAGGGGGCCAATTACCCCATAAATGACAAGATTTCCTGACTTAGAACATGTAGAAACACCTGGAAGTATGGTGTCTGGAAAGTGGAGAAACCAAATTCTAGGCCAACTCTCCAGCACGTATTCTGTATTAAATAAATAAATATATATAAGCCTAATAGAACACAAGCATTCTCCAGGTTACATTTGTACTCTTTATGTCAACCTAAGACATAGATCTTACAAACAAGCATGAAAACACACACACACACACACACACACACACACGGATCTGAAATCCTCTAAGAGTCAGCCTGATAAATACCTAATAAAAATATTTGCAGAGAGGAATGTTTTATTTAATTTTGTAAATATGAAAAACAACAAATACTATCCTCAGAGAAGAGGAAAAATCCTTGCATGTGCATGGTAGGTGTTTAATAAATATATGATGAATGATGTACAGTCTGAAATATTTCTGCCGGTGCATACTAAATCTGCTCATTCTAAGGTCAGTGATATTTATACACAACCAAGAAATGCACCAACATTAAACTAGATACTCCAAATTAATGTGTGTAGGAACTGAAGTGTGACGATTCCCAGAAGCACTGTGTAGAAGCAGTGATCTGTAAAGGACTGGCATAAAGGTTAGTGAAGTTTTCATGGCATAAATGTAATCATTGCAATGCTTGTATCTAAGAAAGGATAGAACTAAAGAGCTTGGGAATAGTAACTGGAATTTTCAGTGCACAAACAACCTTTGAAAAGACACAAGTCTCCTTTATGCCATTAAAGGAATCAAAATAAGGCACTTGAAGATATGCATTTGAGCAGTAACATAAAGCAGGAGCCACAGCACCAAAACCAGAGCGAGTCCTAACCACGCTTAAGACAGAGAAACTACAGTAGCCATCCCATGGGTTGGAGACTTTGTATTAACATATGACAGAGGAAGAACATCCTTTGCAGTCAAGCATGTCCTTTGATTATTTCTCTCTCCCTCTCAAAAAAAAAAAAAAATCAGTTTGTCAGTGTACAGATACATAATGACAACCCAAATATTTACATAAAAGATCAAGGGCAAAATGACTTAAAGCATCAAAAACTCGGGCGCCTGGGTGGCTCAGTTGGTTAAGCGGCTGCCTTCGGTTCAGGTCATGATCCCGGAGTCCCGGGATCGAGTCCCACATCGGGCTCCCTGCTCGGCGGGGAGTCTGCTTCCCCCTCTAACCCTACCCCCTCTTGCGTGCTCTCTCTCACTCTCTCTCTCAAATAAATAAATAAAATCTTAAAAAAAAAAAAAAAGCATCAAAAACTCGGCAAAAGACCAGTACCGGGGTTTCTCCATGGTGGTGTGGAGAACTGGGGCTAGTTGACAGTGTTGTGTTTGGTACAAATAAAGAGTTTTGCTGGAATCTTGTTCTACTTTGCTACTATGGCCAAACTTTAAAACTGGAACAATTTTGAAAGGCTAAGGGCGTCCACTTGCTTTTCTCATTTACAAGTACCAGAGTATGTGTATGCCATTTAAAGGTTTTTCAATCTAAATAGGAAAGAGGAAAGTTGATCCTTTTCAATTTAGGATTTGGTGGGTGTGGCAATCTGGGAAGACCTGGGAAATAACTAGTGTTTAGCTTGGATGATACACTTGGCAACCATTAAAAGAGTGTATAATTATAGCCTAAATGTAGATTTCAAATTTTAACAGATTTATCTAAACTTTCCAAAATTTGTACTGTTGAATGTAACTATCTAAAACTATCTTACGGCAGATGCAGCAGTATTCAAAATATTGAGCTAATATAAAATCAATACCATTTTTAAAAATCCCTCGAATATCACCACCCTCCTCAGTTAACATTTATAGTCGGGAAGGAGACTTTCATTTTACCTAGTTTCAAGAAGTCAAATGAATTATTTTGTAGACAGTACTGACTTAACGTCTAAGTCTATGAACACTGACAAGATAGCGCTCCTTCTGTTCGTGAGGAACCCTCCCCCCCACCCCCATGTCTTAATTAACGTGCACAAAATAAATCTAGGGATGCATGTCCGTGGTTGTGGGAGGTTTCCCCTCACAGACAAATCAGCTCGAGGAAAAGAAGAGAGGGGAGAAATAAACGCCACGCAGAAGCTCTACTTGTCAGAAGAAAGGTCGAAAATCATTAACATGTAAATGGTGCTTTTTCCATTCCAAGGCTCTGCTCCGCCGAGACTGCCCCAAGGACTGGAAGGGTTCGGAACGCCACGTTAGGCAACTCGGGGGGACTGCAGGGGTGGGGGCGGATGGAACCCGGACGGTGACCCGACCCTGCCGGGAAGAAGGACGTGCCGCCAGAAGCATCGGATTCGGGGAGGGCCAAAACCTGGCCGAGGATGACATTATCGAGCACTTTCTGGCACAGCCTAGGTTCCTTCCCCTAACATGCTCTTTGTGGTCCTGTATACTGCTGCCTTTCCCAAAAACAGCGGAGGGAAAAATAAAGATGTACAAGGACTTCCGCCCCTCCAAGTCTCTCTCTAGCGAGGGCGGAGAAAGAGGTGAGAGGGATGTCCCAAATCGGTGACTTCAGGTTGTGAACAAGAGATCCCAGGAAACTTTGAAATTTTTATTTGTAGCTCGTGTTGGGGGAGAGGAGGACAAAAGAGGAGAAAAGATTTTTTTAAAAAACTTTTTTTGGGGGGCGCGGCTGCACGTCTGCTAAATATTGGGTTTCTTTCGCTTTGCATCAGGCGACAACCCAGGGCGCCACCTGCGCGTCCCGCGCGGAGTGGGGGAGGAGGATTGGTCCTCGCCCGGGTTCCCCGACGCCCACTGCAAAGGGCAGTGAGAATGACAGACCGCAAACCCTCTCGCCTGCATCCCCTTCAACGCACTACACACCTAAGTTGGAACTGCAACTCTCGTTGGGCGACCTCCCGACGAACCGGGCCGAGATTGCGGCGGAGAGGAAGCGGCGCACTGTGGCCGCCGAGGCTCCTCCTCTCGCCGGTGCAGCCCGGGACTACCTGGCGCCCAGCGAGTGCAGCACGCTAAGCCCAGGGCGCCTTTGGGGCAGTTACGTCCCAGCCCATTTCGCCGGCCCGCGCGCGACGCCGGGCGCACAGCCCACTCCTTCCACCTGCTCCCCGCCATCCCACCCCCACCCCCACGCCCCCGGGCCGGAGCCGGTGCGCCTGCCAGACCGTCCAGGCCAAGCACCCGGCGGGCCCTGCTCACGCAGTTGGCGCAGGCGGCTCTACGCTAGCGGCGCAGCGCCCGCCGGTCCGCCCTCCCCCTGCGCTCTCCCCGCCCCCTCCCTCCCTCGCAGGGGCCGAGCGAATGTAGCCCGCGAGAGAAAATGGCGGCGGCGGCGGGGAATCGCGCCTCGTCGTCGGGATTCCCGGGCGCCGGGGCGGCGAGCCCCGAGGCGGGCGGCGGCGGAGGGGCTCTCAAGGCGAGCAGCGCGCCCGCGGCAGCCGCGGGACTGCTGCGGGAGGCGGGCAGCGGGGGCCGCGAGCGGGCTGACTGGCGGCGGCGGCAGCTGCGCAAAGTGCGGAGTGTGGAGCTGGACCAGCTGCCGGAGCCGCCGCTCTTCCTCGCCGCCTCGCCGTCGTCCTCTTCCACTTCCCCGTCGCCGGAGCCCTCGGAAGCGGCGGCGGGCGGGAGCGGTTTCCAGCCTGTGGCGGTGCCGCAGTCTCACGGAGCCGCGAACCGTGGCGGCGCCCACCCTCTGGAGCCCGCGGCCGCACAGGACAGCGGCGCCCCGAGCCCCGCGGGGGCCGAGCCCGGGGAGAAGCGGACGCCCGCCGCCGAGGCGCCTCCTGCAGCGGCCCCCGCCGGGTGAGCAGCGAGGCCGGGACGCGACGAGGACTTGGGGGGCGGGCGGACAGACGAGGGCAATGAATGAACCCCGGGCACCGCGCACTGCGTCCCGGGGCTCCGCGCAGCGAGGCTGCGCGCCGCTCGCCGGGATCCGAGCCCTCGGGCACCCCCTTTGACCCCTCCGGCGTCGGGCGGCGGCCCGGACCTGGCCTGGGGGACGGAACGGGGACCCGGGGCGGGACGTGCCGGAGAGTTTGTTATTGTTTGCAGACATGTGACAGGCGTGCGAGCCGCGCTGCAGGGACCCGTTGAGATAAGGTGTGGGGCCCCGGGCTGGCTTTGTGGGGCTCCCGGAATCGGGACTCTGAGGTGACCCGGCGCGGGACCCTGGCGCTGCCTAGGGGCTGGGCTGGGCGGCGGCGCCCCCAGATGAGAGTCCCGGGATCGCTGGGGGTGAGGCCCGAGCCTGCAGACAGGCGGTGGTCAAAAAAGGGGCGGGGTGGGTGCGGAGCCCAGCCTTAGGCCGGGTAGGGGGGCTGGGGCGTCGGGAAACGCCGTGAGGTACACCGGACCTTGACAGGCAGAGCCCCTCGTCAGGTACCCGGGCCCGCCCGGGAGCCGGCCGTAGGCGGTACGGCCGCGGGGCGCTCGGGGTGGAAGGCTCTGTAACGCCTGTCAAAGCGGTGTGGGCGGGCGGGCGAGCGGGCGGGCTACAAACCCGGGGACTTGGAATATTTTAGGACTTGGGTTTTCTCATTGCGTCCCTCAGGGGCTCTACATGTTCTTGGGAATGCGCGCAGCGCCACTAAAACTTGAGTGACTTCTGTTTGGAGTTTGAATTTGGCCTTTGAAGTTTGCATTTGGCGGAGTGGTGTAAGAGCCAGGACCGGATGTGTCAGCCATTCAGTTTCAAAGCAGTGGTGACTGCTCCCCGCAGCCTCTCCGGCGTGGCTGGGGACCGCGGCTGGGGTGCGGTGCTTCCTGCTCGTGCAGCTGCGCGGGCTACCCGCCGGCTGCGGGATTCCGGGGACCACAGTGCAGTGGGCTTCGGCTCAGATAGTCCTACGTGCCTATGCATTACGGTACGTGTAAGGTAACAGACCAGCCGTTCTTGGCCTGACACTTTGTTGGCAACTGGAAATCTTTATGTTAAAGGAAATTCTTTTAAGTGTGACAGTCGTAATCCTTGTTTTTAGGAAATCTGACTAGTGTTTGCACAGCGTAGTCTTGATGAGTATTTTGAGTTGCTGGAAATGTTTTCGTGATAGTTAACCATTGCCCTGTAGAGTTTCCTGACCTTTATTCTGGGTATTTTAAAGAC
This sequence comes from Mirounga leonina, assembly GCF_011800145.1. Taxonomy (NCBI): domain Eukaryota; kingdom Metazoa; phylum Chordata; class Mammalia; order Carnivora; family Phocidae; genus Mirounga; species Mirounga leonina. Next base: position 32,663,515 of record NW_023270426.1, read on the forward strand.
TGTGTCTTATATTTGTTTCCCTTGTGAGACGAATTTGACAATAGGAATCCTTGGTTTGGGTTAATTATCTAAAGTGCTTTGGCACTTTCTGAGCTTGATATTTTTATTTATTTAAAACCACAGTTCATTTATTACCAGGAAGTTGCACACCCCACCAAAAAACAAAAAACAGAAAACCCTAAAAATTATGGTCAACACTGTGCCATGGCAATCTCGAGAGGAAAGGAGATTTGTGGCTGTGATAGTTATCTGTGTGTGCACTTGTAAATATAAGTTAGTGTTACAAGAGCTAAGTTTCTCTACACTTTCCTGCTTCTGTCAAGATTGGATTAAAACCTCACTAGAATAATTCTTTGAAGGCAGTTAGTACTACAAATGAGCTCCAGATAAAAATATTAAACCTTAAATTTTAGAAGTTAATTTTATCTGTTCTTATGAGAGCAACTTTTTGAATACAGTAAATAATTTAGTGTCAGCATTCTAGTCCTGTTGATGAGCTATGACTACAGTAGAGGAGCAACCACTGTAAAAATAATGTATAGAAGTTGTTTAGAGTTGCCTCCACACAAAATAAGACTAAGGTGGAGGCAGATAGAATTGAGGAACTGAGTAACCCATGTTTAATTTTTGCATGTTATAATATAGGTGGTTTTGCCCTCTTAGTTGAAGGAGTGGATTATAATGCAGTGTGTGAAATAAGGAGCTAATCAGCATAATCATTTTTAAAAAATGAATTTCACTAGCCAGAATGCTGTTTATTCACCCCAAATGTAATACCTACAGACTTCGTTTATAGTAAAATGTTGATTCTCTAAGCTTGAAAATACAGTGATTTTTCCTTCTAGTTCCTTGTCTGTGGGGTTGAAGTTCATTTGCATCTATTGGTATAAATACTTTGATTATAAAGAGTTCAGTGAACTTTACATTTTACTTTTTTGACAGTAGTTTCATTTGTACTTTCTGGAGAAAAATATAGCACTGAGATTTTGAAGTATTTTAATGTTTCAGGAGTACTATGGGTCTGGAGTTCCCTTCTGTCTAAAGACCTGTTGTATTTTTAAAAGAGTTCTATGATTTTTAATTTCAGAATTTCCTTCAGTTTTTTTGATCTTTAGATGTAGAAACTGTTCTGAAAATGTGGAAAATAAATTTGTGAAGTATAAATTGTGTAAGTTATATTCATATTAAAAATAAAAGATTTTATGTCTGTCCCTCTCCTTTAGGGTAATAATTGAAATCAATGAAGTTTTGTGCCTGTAAGTGCCGCCCAAGGGTTTGGAATTTTAACTTATATTACAGAATTAGGAACTTTTTCTTCCTATTTATTGTTTCTGAAGAAAAATTACAGTGTTACTTTCCATTGAACAGGCTGTTGTGAGTTTGGTAGATATAATTACTCTATCCTATTTTTGTAACTTAAAAAAACCCTATCAATTTGCTGGCCCCATGAAAGAACAAGATATGCTGTACTTGTTAATGTTAGTTTTTGTTTAAAACTAAAGCCATTTCATAGGCTGCTTTTATATCCTCATATAGCCCCCAGCTTTCACTTCCTTTTAGAAGCTGCTAGGTTAAAAATATAATTTAGTGACTTTTTACTAGAGGAGATATAGGAACATTATTATCTAAAAATAAGTTGTAAAAAATTAAGTTGGTGATTTTATGAAACAATAGAAGTAGTTACATAAGGTAACTTATGTGAATGTGTAAGTTTCATAGTTATGAATTGTCTACAAATTCTGTTTTAAATCAGGTAAGAACATTAATGCATTCTTCATTATACTTAACCTTATTAAATGTAATTCTGAAAGAAAAATATCAGAGCTATAGTTGTTGCCAACTTTTGTTTTATTTTCATATCTGATTTTGGCAAGGGTGACTGGTTAACCAACATTCCTTAATGTATGATTTCCAGTACATTATAATAACTCCATTTGTTAGATACAAAAACCAGGAAGTAGCCCTGTTCATTGATACTCTTTCCTGTCTTCTATAGCACCTCCAGCATATGTTGCATGTCTTAGAAATGGTCACTGACTTACTGACTTGAAGATTTCAAAACATAGAAAGAAAGGAGTGTTCTTTGTTTTGAAGAGAGCAAAATAACCAGCTACAGCTTGCCTAGGCTGTCTGCTCATCAGTCCTTGACACTGGCTATAAGCATTCCAGAAGAAGAAATAATGGGGTGGCAAGGCAGTTAATGGTGAATGGATTCCCCTGAGGGAAAATATAGGGCATTCAGAAGTACTCTGAGTGAGAAAGGACAACTTTTGCATTTGTTACCCATTTTCTTGGGTTGAGAGGTATTTCTCTATAAAGAAGGCAATAGAAAAACGTGGCATGGAACAGTAATGGTCTCCAGAGGCTGCTTCAGAACTACACTATATTGCACCTCTAACCTTGGGAACACTTTGCCTATGGTGGTTTTCCTCAGTCCTTTCCTCTTTTTATATCCTAAGTCAAAAGTTAGAGCTACTTAAAAATGTAAATGGGTAGAAGATTAATGTGAGGAAATGTGCAGTTTTAGGAACAGACCCAACAAATAATTTAAGAACATTTTTAAACATGAAAGAAGTAACCAGGAACAGAATTAAAGTAAATGGTTCGTTGCAAAACAGTGAGATTAGTCAGGTGCTCTTCTTACAGCAAGATTATAAGAGGATTTTAGCTGTGGCTAAAACATGTTCATTGAGTATACAGATATGTTTGGATTCCTTTTATGTAGTCACCTTTCTTGCCTTCTGCAGGTCAGGCCAGTTGTATATAGTATCTCATTTCATTATCACTACAGCCCTCCAAGGCATTGTAATTTCTGTTTTCAAGAGAGGGAAACTCATTTGTGATGCTAAAGCTCTGTGATCACATAACTAGAAGACAGAGCCAGGTCAGTCTGACTCCACAGTTCATTTCTTTCCACCATCTATGCTGCTTTTATTTTTCCAAATTAATAATTAAATTGATAATTTTTAAGGAGGAATTTGTTCTGCAGGAGTCATAATAAACATAATAGGTCTCTACCCAGTGCCATTGCCAATATATTTGTCTCTTTATATGTATATACTGCATAGCTTTCTGTAACTGGCCTTGTATATGTAATACAAGTAGACTGTACTTAGATCACCTTATTGTGTTAGGCAAGGAGAATAATTGATTCACGTTGAGTGTTAGATTTTTTTGATTTGTGCTGTATTATAAGTGGAGGGAATTAAAGAAGGTGAAATTAACATCACTCATGAATCTTAATCATCACACATGGAGAGAAATTCTTCCAGTACAGTTGTACCCTGCTCCTTTATTATTTTTTATTTCATTCGTCCAAGGTTTACAGATCTCTACAAGATGATGGTCTGGGTAGTAGAGAAAAAGATCATTGATGCATGGCCTCTGTTTCTCTTGGTAGGTTCTAGTATGAACGTGTTTAACAGTACTATATTAAGTGCTTTAAGAGAGATGGGAATACAGAGAAACTCCCAGATTAAAAACTAGTGCCCTGAGTCTCATCTACAATCTTCCACACTATATTCCTATAGTGAATACAGTGTTATCTCCCTAACTTCCTGAGGAATTAATTGGCCTTCCAGGCTAGTAGTTAAGGGTGGTGCCTTTGTTCTGCTTTCTGCTTGTATGTTTGGGCTGCTAGTTTTTGCTCCTTTACTTTGGTCTCTTTCCCCTTTCTTAGGACAGGTATATGCTGTAGTTTTTCTATTTCCAGAGTAATGGAAAAAGGAATCTAGATATAGATTAGTTTCAAACTATTTCTGCCTACGCTCTTAAGAGGAATATGTACGGAACTGCGAGTTCAGATGTGTTTTTTTTTTCTTTCTTGAAAGAGAACATTAAAAGGGGGTATGGAGAGCAAGGAACTCAATATATACCAATGGTGGTTTTAAAATTTAGTCTTTATTATTAGTAACAGCAACTCTGCTAGTTAAGAAAACGTTAGGGGATGCCTGGGTGGCTCAGTCGGTTAAGCATCTGCCTTCGGCTCAGGTCATGATCCCAGGTTCCTGGGATGGAGTTCCTCATGGGGCTCCTTATTCAGCAGGGAGCCTGCTTCTCCCTCTGCCTGCCACTCCCCCTGCTTGTGCATGCTCTCTCTCTCTGACAAATAAATAAATAAAATCTTAAAAAAAAAAAAAGAAAGAAAACGTTAGGAAATGTCACATATGCTCTAGAATGTAAGATAATCAAAAAAATATCCTTATATTCATTTACTCTATGGCATATCATAGTTGGTTTAGTTAGGTATGTTTAGGTATGGAAGGGAGTTCTGTATTGTTAGTGATTGAATCCTTTGGAATACCAGTCTGGTTAGTTTGGTTTAATAGATTGAGATGTCAGAGTGCCAAGAACTGTTAAGTTATTAATACCCACCAAGCATATATTTCTGAGTACAGTCTGACACCCAGGAATTATTAATGAGGCCATCGGACCTCTTGAAGACTGGGGGAAGTCCTTGGAGCTTACACAGTGCTGTAGTTAGTGCATTAACTAAGTTTATCACATGAAAATATAGTGATGATGAGTGTATATGGAATAAGGAGAGAGTAGATACTGGGTGGAGACTTTGCCCTGACAAATAGACATGATCATTACCTTTTGTTATTGCCTAAATAGTCACTTAACTGATATATTATCAAATAATCTTCAACTGGTCCTACAGCATTCTGATACTAAATATCCGTTATTAACAAATGAGGAACTCTGTCTTACTATTTATTCCACTGCCTAGTACCTAGACTAGTGTCTGACACCCATGAATATTAGGTGCCCATAAATGTTAGGATGAATTAATTTTCCCGAAGTGGTTATTTTTAAATTACTATATCTGAAGATTACAATTTACTTTGATGTGATTTTAATCATCGTCTAGTTTAAGGCAAGTTTTGAAGGTAAGAACTGTTTCTTATGTTGATAGTAGCAGTAGGTGGTATTTAGCAGTCAGTGGTTGATAATATTGACTGATTTTATATAACGTAAAACTTAAAATAATTATTTTAATAGCTAAGTGTAGTTACAAAGTAATTAGAGTCATGCTCAAACTGTCAAATACTGAGAAAATTGAGTTTCTGATACTTGAAGTAACTAGTTATTGGGCTAATGGGTAACCTTCCTGATTTTCTTCTTAACCTTGGCAGTTCTTCCTTGGTGGCCCATCATCACCCTCTGGAACATAAATATTAAAAGATCCTTAGGGTGATCCTAGGGCCTCTGTCATTTTGTCTTCTCCATTCCCACCATTAATGCCTCTAGATAGTTATTGACCATTCACAAGTGATTGCAGAATTTGTTTTCCTAGCCATGACCTTTCCTAAACTCCAGACCTACACCTAACTGTGTGACATAGCCATACTCAGATATCTAAAATAAAATTCAGGGTTTTCCCTACACCTTGTCCTACTAATATATTCTCTGCTCATGAAATGGCAGAACCAGAACCTAGGAGTTACCCTTGACCACTCCTTGTATTTAGTCCACCATCAGAGCCTGGGGATTTGACCCCGTTACCACATCCCAAGGCCAGACTTGGATGGTCTCTTACTTGGACTGATGTAGTAGCCTCCTGACTTGCTCCCTGTAGCCTCCTTTCTCCCTTCCCATCTGTTCTCCATATTATATGGCCAGAGTGATCATTTTAAAATGTTAATCTGATTATAACAATGTTCCTCTAGAAAAGTAAGTAAGATTAAGTATAAAAACTTTCAAAAGCTTGCCATTTGGTTAAAGACCAGAGAATCCTTATCATGCCCTACTCAATCCCTGCCCTGTCTGGCCCTTGCTGCCTCTCCAGGCTCATCTCAAATCACACTTGCCCTTGTTCTCTGCAGGATTGCCTTCTTTCATTTCTTCAAACTCAGCACACCACCTCCTGCCATAGGGCTTTGGCATGCACTGCATGCTCCCTCTGCTGGAACACTTTCCCCAGTCCCAAGTCAGCACTTCATTGTTCGTATCTTAGCCCCCTGATAGCTCTTCAGGGAAGCTCTTCCCTGATCTCCCAGACTGGCTTCACAGCACAGTGTCCTTACTCTCAGTGTTGTGATTTTACATTTGTTATCTCATCTGATAAATGGCTGTCTTCTCCAGAAGACTGTAAGACCTGAGTGGGCAGTGCCTGTGGCTGGATAGCGACCCAGCACCTAGCAAAATGCCTGGCCCATAGTTGCCCGTTGGTAAATATTTGTGGAATAAATGAGTAAGGATAATAATGACCTGAAAAGTTCAACCTCATAGATCATTTGTTTAACACCTTTGGGCAGACGTAGTCTAGGTCCTAGCTGAGACAGGATTACACAGCAAAAGCCTAGATGATTGGTGTGGCCTAATTCTCAGTTTGTGATAGATTCATTGGGAGGTATCTGGACTGTAAGACTGCCAAGTGCCTTGAGTGAGGTAGGACAGCTTAATGTGGCATGGAGGAAATAGCTATATAGTAGTCCATGCCTCCCCTTTCCATGGTTTCACTTTCTGAGGCTTTGGTTACCTGCGGTCAGTCACGGTCTGAAAGCAGATGATCCTCCTCCTGACACATCATCAGAAGGTCATTAGTAGTTTAATGCTTCATCACAATGCCTACGTCATTCACCTCACTTCATGTCATTGTGTAGCCATTTTATCATGTTACATCATCACAAGAAGGGTGAGTGCTGTACAGTAAGATTTTGAGAGTGACCACCATTCACATAACTTTTTAAAAAGTATATTGCAATAATTGTTCTATTTTATCAGTTATTGTTACTCTCTTACTGTGCCTAATTTATAAATTAAACTTTATCATAGGTATGTATGTATAGGAAAAAACATTGTATATATAGGGTTTGGGACTATCTGTGGTTTCAGGCATCACCTGGGGTCTTGCAATGTGTCCCTAGTGGATAAGGGGAGACTGCTGTACTGCGTGATAATCTGCTATAGGTTTGAAGAGTTTACTATCTGTATGTGATTCTTTTGCACTTACTAGGGAGGTGAAAATGGGTGTGTATGTATATTTATGTATATATGATATCTATACTCAGGTTCATATTCATATATACATAAATATATACATAAAGGTTATGCATTATTATGATTCATTTTTTCAAATTCTCAGAATGTTATATAAGCTCAAGATGCCATTTTAGGGTTTTTGTCCCTTGAGTATTTATTTGAGTATATTTATGTATATATGAGTATAAATATGCTCAAAAAGGTGTTATGCATTAATGTAATTGTTCTCTTTCAAGTACTTACTTATAATGTAAACTTAAAATACCACTTCTGGGATTCTTGTCCCAATAACCCTACTGTCATGCAAAATTAATTTTTTATTAATATAAATTCATCTTGGAGTAAATAGAAGTTCACGTTTGCATTGAAGAAAAGATTTGCTAAGCAAATACTGTATGAAATTTTAGGAACCAAGAGGCCACGTAACAGAAAACACTTTAAAGTTTACTGGTGGTAACTAAATCCTACAGCCTCCCTTATCTAGAACATGGTTTAGTACTAAGAAGTAAGGAAAAAAGGCTCTCAGCCGCCAAAGGGCCTGTAACGAAATCTGTCCTTTGAAGTTCTTTGATTTTACGCTTAACAAGAGTTTCAAGGGCATTGGCTCAGGATTCACTGACACTTATTTAAGATATTATTCTTGTGGTCTTGTCCATTTGGTGTCCCCAACACACAGTGATCAAAAGCAGCCAATTAGAAAGACTAGCAGTACGAGGAAGAGACAGGTTCCCTGATGGCCGCAGTATAGACAGAGAGACTTGACAGCAGGAGAGGAGAGGGAGGGAGAAGAGGACATCACAGCATTGCTGTCAGGGGACACCTGGTGTGGGAACATTCATTTCCACATATCTGGATAGCTTCTCAGATTATAGATTTATTAAATGACAGAACTTTCCACATTACTTTTTGGGTACCAGTTTCCTTATGTAGAATGAGTGTGATCAGGATTGTTTGTTTTTATAATGGCGAGTGTGGCTCATCATTACAAGCTTGTGTTTCTGTTTACTCAGTGAACTGAATTAGAAGGCCTATTATATTTTAAGTAGGATTTCCATTCGAGATAGTTGTAGAAAGTATTTTGATCCTCAAAATGGTAAGTTCTAAGTTACCTAGAAGAGGTAGTCCTATGGCCTTGAATAAATGAAGTGTTCTTTAGAATTGCATAAAATTGGAGGGTACTCAGTAGAAATGTCGTGTGGATTGTCTGTATGGGAAAATCTTTTTTGCTTTATTTGTGGGACCGAGTCATTTTATACCCTGCAGTTTCTTTAAGATGCTTATTAATCACCACCACTGGTATACACTGACCTTTGTCCTAGTGAGACTGTGAGGAGTCAGGCAGTAAGCTCCAACTTTGTAACATTGATCAAGTTACTTGATGACTGCAAGTTTTTTGGTTTAATTACTTCAAAAACATTCTTCATGTCTGTATGCTCTAAGATGAAGAGTGTTTTGAAACAGACATTTCATTTCTTTTTTCTCCTTCAAGATAATGAGTTGGCTACATCTCTTATTTTCTGGATTTCTGTTAGTATTCTTAAATTCTGCTTGTGTAATAAGTAAGATTCTTTTTTTTTTTAATATTTTATCTATTTATTTGACAGAGAGAGAGAGATAGTGAGAGCAGGAACACAAGCAGGGGGAGTGGGAGAGGGAGAAGCAGGCTTCCCGCCAAGCAGGGAGCTCGATGCGGGGCTCGATCCCAGGACCCTGGGATCATGACCTAAGTCGAAGGCAGACGCTTAACGACTGAGCCACCCAGGCGCCCCATAAGTAAGATTATTTTCATTGAAACTTAAATTTTATAAAAGATGTGACAAATTTATGTAGATATTAATATTCCTGAAAAAGTTTTAGTGTTTTAATCTAAATTTATTTTGAATTTTGAAAATATGTTTCAATTACTCTGGTAATTTATAGTATCAAACCTCATTAATATAATTATTAGACAATCCTCTTGAAAGCAACAGAAGAATTTTTTTTAAAACTTACATCTTTATCATTTAACAAAAAGGACTGTACATTGTAGACTACTATAGGCTTTGCTTTTTTCTTGACAGTATTTTGTTATCTTGATACACATAGAGCTGTCTTTTTAATGACTGAATAATATTCCATCTTATGAATGTCACATCAGCCAGTTTCCTGTTTTTAGACATATATAGTTTGTTTTTGGATTGTTAAATTAAGCTTCAGTGACTACCATTGTATATACATTTTCATATATTTGTGCATCTAGTTCTATAAAACAAATATTCAGAAGTGGAATTGCTGAGTCAAAGGACATGCATATTTAAAATTCGATTCTATAGCTGAAGTGCCCCGTCAAACATTGTACCAGTTTATATTTACCTCACAGTATGTGAGACTGCCCATGGCCCCACATTTTGGCCAACATTGCATATCATCAGTCTTTCATTTTTTGCCAGTTTGGTAGATGAAAGATGGTTTCTTATCCTAATTTACATTTCTTAGCTTTTTAGCATCATTGTACAACTTGTCCTATTTATTATCAGTTTCATATTTTTTGGTATATTTCCTTTCACACGTGAGTAAGAATTGTTTATTTTTTCTTACTGGTTTGTAATCATCCTTTGTATATTAGAATTTTAGCTCTGACATGTATTGGAATTGTTCCCTCCACTTCTGTGTTGTGAGTTACGAATTTCAGTTATAGTATTTTTCCATAAAGAAACTTTAATTATTTTTTCAAATTTCAGTTCTTTCTTTTCATTATTTCTGTCTAGGTCTTAAAGAATGGCCCAGAGATGCAGTGCTGAATTGTACCTAAGAGTACAGATGCATGAATTCTAATCAGAGTTTCACCACTATCAAGTAGGGTAAACCGGACAGTTACTTAGCTTCTTTGCACTTCAGTTTTCTTAGCTGTGACATGAAGATACCACTTCGTAGTTGTTGCAAAGACTGTGTGTTTGTATAGTTCTTCAAACAGTGCTTGGTGCATGGTAAACACTGTATAAGTAATAACTATTATTATTCCCAAGTGCAGAATTATCACAATTCACCAGTGTTTTCTAATATGTTTTATGTATTAAAAAATATATTTTTATATATTTATTTGAGTGAGAGAGAGAGAGCATGCGAGGGGTAGAAGGAAAGGGAGAGAGAATCTCAAGCAGAATCCATGCTGAGCGCAGAGCCTGATGCAGGGCTCAGTCTCACAAGCCTGAGATCAGAATTGAGCCCAAACCAAGAGTTGGATGCTTAACCAACTGAGCCACCCAGGTACCCCTATTTTTATGTATTTTAAAAAAATACTTTAACCTTTGATCTATCTGAAGTTTAAGGGGTGACAGAGGGCTCTAACTTAATTTTTTCCAAATGACTAGGTGTTCCAGCACTGTTAATTGACAAAAAAATCCCCTTTATCATACACTAAATTTTCAAGCATTTGGAAGTTCCCAAGTATATTTCTTTATTCCAGATCTTTTTCTTACACGAGGGGCCTAAACTCCTAAATAATCACATTTCAAGTTTTGTACAAAGATTAAAAGAAAGTCACTGACTAAAGAGAAGGGATATATTAGATTATTAACTATATGTTTGCTGACTCGTTCTGATTAATATTTTGGTTCCTGGAATGTCTTAGCTTCAGTGACAGAACCCTGCATCCAACTGCCTCTGGGATAGCTTCTCTAGAAGGTACAGTCTGGCAGGCACTGCCGCTGCCATGTGTCCAGACTGAATCCCTGTCCTCCCCAGCCTTCCTGTCCTCTCCCTTAGATTTCTTGGTTGTTTGGGATGCCTGTTGGTAATTCCTGCCACCGTCCCCCTAATTACTGTGCTCTTACTCTACTGGCTTTCTCATCTTCAGCATCCAAGCAGTCTCCACTTCCAGTGTTCCCAGTTCTCTGCTAACTTTGGAATCTACACCACAGCTGCTAACCCTGGGTCACACCACTGTCACCTCATCCCAATTCTTGCAAAGCTTCCTTTGTAACTAGTCTCCTGCTTTTAGACATGTCTTCCTGTCTTTTCCCTACACTGCAGTTAGAGTGGGGCTTCTACAATGCAGGTCTGACCGTGACACTTCTGTCCACGAAACTTTCCTTCATCCTCAGAATGAAGTCCAGACTCCTTATTGTAGCTCAGAAGCCTCTGGTGACCAGCTCTGCTCCCCTCTTCACTCCCTCTTCCAGGACACCCTGCTCCAGACATCCATGTTCCTCCATGTTCATATTGTTTTCTCAGCTCGCCCCTTTTTTCTCAGTGTGCTGTTTCCCTTATCTGGAATACTCATTTCATCTCCACTGTGAGATGTTTTTAAATATGTTTTTATTCCCTTTGCAATAAAGAATTATTGGTATTCTACTAAATATAAATGCGGCTATTTGGAGAAGTCAGTACTGTATTGTGAATTCTGGTGAACTCTTTAGAGTTCTTCAGTATCTGAATTAGATTTGCCACTTTTAAACCTCTTCAGTTTTTCCTCTGTCACTGCATACATGGTCATGTCTTACTGAACGGCAGTGTTTACAAAGAGTTGTTTGGAAAGTATACATTATTGTAAAGTGAGTCAGATTTTTCCATTTGTATTAAAATTTCAAAGGTGCAATGTCAGGAAAATATTTTGGTGCCATACAGTGTATTGCTGTCTTTGAGAATAATCCAAGACCATCTCCAGTCAGAGAACAAACATGCTCCAGTGCTGCAAGCGCAGGGCTTGACTGTGTCGGGGCAACATGATCACAAGGTTTACATCGGCTGCCTGGCCTCCTCAGGCAAGGTTCCAGGGAGCTAATGGGCTATAGGAAGACAGGCATGTCAGATGTGGGGTCATTTGAAATCTCTTTTTGTCTGGTCTGTGGCTGTCTCTCTAGAGAAACCAAAGGGCAGAGTAGTGAACATGCCAGGGCGAATGCCCATTGCCAGTGCTCTTATGCCCCCTGATGCCACCACTGTGTGTGCCTTCAGGAGCACTCTGAGTGACTGCTGTGAGCCAGGCACCAAGGTTCTAGGAACCCAGCAGGGATGATGCCTGTGAAGGAGTTTAACAAGGTAACAGGCTACTGATGACAGGGTCTGTGCAGGCCTTCGTCAGCAGGGAGTGAGGCGGGTATAGGGAGGGTATTCTGGGAAATGGGAGGTCCGTGCCAAGTCTCAAAGAATGCAGAGTTGTTAAACAGGTGAAAGGGGCTTGCGGGAGGTTTTATGACCGGGGTGGCAGAGTTTGGGGGAGGAGGCCCTCTGCTGACATGGAGAACTGCAAGTATAATTCAGATAACTCTGTGTGGGTGGAGAGCAGGGTGTAGATGGGGCTCAGGAACGAAGCTGGGGACTGTCCGGAGAGCCATGCAGAGTTCTCTGCTTCCTTATTGCTCCCACTGGCCAGCCCTTAGATCTTTGTGCTTAGGACAAAATAAAAAGCTTTTGTAGTTTGACAGGCAATCACGGTGTGCTAGGAAGTGGGTCAGGAGGCGCAAAGGAGTTACATCAGAGCTGGTGCAAGATAGTCTGCAGCCACAGGTCTTTGCACTGCCAACAGCTCCCACAGTTTCAGAGGTTCACGGATTCAGAGGTATTCTCTTGTAAAACAATTCCATCCACTTTGATCCCGCATGTGGTTTTGGAACTGCCCATTTGTATTTCAGAGACGACACAGTGTAGTGATTAGGAACCTGCGTCCTAAGAGTCAGACCTTTAGCCACTTACTACTATTGGACTCCAGGGAAGTCACTTAACTTCTCTAAATTTCAGATGTTCTACCTCGAAAATGGTGTGAGCGGAGTGATTAGATGAGATAATGAAGCATGATTCTTGACCCAGAAAACTACTCAGTAAACATTAACTGTCAATAACATCACTGCAAGTAACTATGAAGACTCACTAATTAATACTTTGTACAGATAAGGATGAGGTTAAGAGACTCAAGTTTACCTTACTAGTTGCCATTAGTTTAGCAAAGGTAGTGTGTATAGAATATACATCATCTTGAGAGCAAGTTATTTTTCTTCATTATTTTGAAATTATTTGCTAGAATAATGGAAAACACAACCTTCAAAACTGTGTGATGTGGGATAAAGCATATCATTGCTAGTACATAGATCAGGGATCTCATCACTTTGTGAGGACATAAGGCTGGTCTCCTGGGTTTGGTTTTCTCATCTGTGAAAAGAAGAGATTGACTTACATAATCTCTTGGTTCCCTTAAAGCTCTAGCAACTTTCCACTAATTTAATTGGAAAATTACCTCTTGTGACTATATTTAGTTGTAATTATTGAAACAACAATTTATTTTTGAACTTACCACCTCTTGGAATTTTAAACCTGGATATCAACTCTAAGGAGAAATTCAAAGGAGAATTAATGAAGGCTCAGAAAAAAGAAATCATATTTGTTAAATGATGAGAAAATACTTACTTTTTAAAAGCCTATAACTATACTGGGAGGATAGTATTTTACAAAGTGGAGAGAAATTAGGACTGAGTAGTTAGCATGTTTGTGTTTAACAGATTCTGTTAGAGAGGAATTTTGAAAATAACTTTAAATCTAATTTTTGGGGGAGCCTGGGTGGCTCAGTCGGTTAGGTGGCTGCCTTCGGCTCAGGTTGTGATCCCGGGTTCATGGGATTGAGCCCCACATTGGGCTCCCTGCTCAGTGGGGAGCCTGCTTTTCCCTCTCCCTCTGATGCTCCCCCTGCTTGTGCTTTCTCTCGCTTTCTGTCAAATAAATAAATGTTTAAAAAAAATAAATCTAATTTTTGATAACTATACTGTTAAAAATTGTCTTTCTTTACTTCAGCTTTAGTTGTATAAGGATGGATATCCCCAGGGATGACCTCTAATAAGCAAATTCCTGCTTGGACTTTTTTCTGTGTTTATAAAGTTCTTTCCATAAATGCAAATATGTATACATACTTTCCTTTTTAGTTAAAACTTTAAAATATGTTGTTTGGTGACACTTAGTTGTATTGTTTCCTGATCATGAAAATTCAAACTTAATTGTAGTGGGCGGGGTTCTTTTCACATAATTTGAATAGAGTTGGCAATTCTTAGTAAGTATGAATTTCACTGTGGATTTTTTTTTAATCTAGTAATTTGGGGCTCAAGTTCTAGGAAAAGTTGACTTTCAAGTAGATTTGGAATAGGACTTTTTAACTGACTTAATCATTTGTGATTGTACCAACTTGAAGCATATCCATAGAAAACTCTCTTGCCCATTGCTATTCTTCATACACAGAACTGAAGCTGCTTCTAATTCATTGCTGAGCACATCCAGCACTAATTACTGTTTGTTTAGATTCCTGGTAGTGAGGAATACCTGACCCTTCCTGCTTCCATCACAACCCATACACTTAGTTCTGAATGTTGGGATCAGTTATTCACATATTTGGGAGCACTTATTACATGCTACAGGCATGTAATATTTATTTAGACAACCCGTACACTTAGTTCTGAATGTTGGGATCAGTTATTCACATATTTGGGAGCACTTATTACATGCTACAGGCATGTAATATTTATTTAGACACAGCTGCTATGAGAAATAGAGCAAGTGCTTTTGAGTCTCAATTGCATTAGCACCATTCTTCTAGCTTATTGTGATGCATTGTGATAACTAGCAGTAGTTTTTGTTACCGCTAATAAGGCAGGTAAGACTGTCATTTGCACAATGCAAACTGAAATCATCCTTCAGTTTTATAAGTGCATGGTGGAACATTTCCCTCCGCTGCAGGAGGATTTGCTAGGAGTTTTAAATATGTCAAAGATGCATGAGAACAAAGCCTTCCCTCTTGGGGCTTAGACCCATAAAGGCAGTTTTGGCACCAAAGAGAAAAGGTTTATGCTCAAGAACTTCTTGCTTTCTCTTCTCTCTCTTAATTCCTGGGCCAAGTTTTGGTGATAAGATAGAAAACCATTAGTTTCTGAAGTCAGCTTATCTCTAAATACAGCAACTTGGTAAAGAAATGTGCTCAGAATTACATTGTGTAATATAATGCTTTATTCTTATTGAAGGTTCCCCAATATACTGAATGTTGCAGATTTTAATTACTAAAAACAAATTAGTAGAAATTTCTTATCTGAGTAGATAATATGGTTGGTCATACACCAAGCCAAAATGAAATTATTTTTTCTGAGTTCTGTCTCTGTTTCATACTCCCTTGCCTACAACACATACACATCCCCTGCCCCGCCCCCAGCCCCCAAACACACATGTAGGTCTTGCCTTTTCGTTCGTGCTGACAAGTTGTTCTGGGACTTGCTATTACAAGGTCTTCAGTAAGCCACGTACACTGAATTCTTTGCTATAGCGAGGTTCCTATAATGCCATTGCACTCACACATTTTCATGTATTTCTCAGTTCTTTATTAAAAATAAATCTTTATAAATTATTTATTGAGCATTGATAGGGTTTGTCTTTGTGATCAATCTGCTCTACACTTTGAGTTACCTATACCATACTTTTACTCCTAGGCTGATTTTCTTTCCTCATGCTATTGAGTTACTTCTGCCCCAGTATATTACTTTGAGCACAGGAGCTACATTTTATATTGCCTGAAGCCAGATTGTTTTTAACTCTGTCACAAAATTTAGCCCAAAGACCTAGAAAAATACATGCTATCAGTTAGTTACTTTTGAAATACCTAATCTAGGATTGCTTTTTAAGTTTTTTAAATTTTTTATTTTTATTTTTTAAAGATTTTATTTATTTATTTGACATAGAGAGCACAAGCAGGGGGAGTGGCAGGCAGAGGGAGAGGGAGAAGCAGGTTCTCTGCTGAGGAGCCCAATGCGGGGCTTGATCCCAGGACCCTGGGATCATGACCTGAGCCAAAGGCAGCTGCTTAACCAACTGAGCCACCCATGTGCCCCTAGGATTGCTTTTTTTTAAAGTGTACTAAGGGAGATTGCCTGCATTAAAAACATTGATAATAGCACTTACATTTTGTAAAAGTTTCTGCTTAAGGGATATATTTTAAATATTCAGTTTTTTCCATATGCTTCATAGCCACATGAATCAAATCTATTTAAATACAATATTAATATTCTCTCTTCTTTCCATAAACCATTAAAATATCCTTGGAAATTTTATAATTTCATCATTCCAGCTCTTTATTCTATAACACTTTTAACTGTGAAAATGGGATAAAATCTTGGGTTTTTAGCATGATGTGTACGAATTTGGGGTTTGGACACTGTGAAGACCTGACAGCCATCACCAACTCTCCTCCAGGATTGTGTGTCATGGAGGAAATGGTGAAGTCAGCACTCTCAGCTGTTGTGGCTTTCATTTTCTGCCCAGCAGCCCGGTAGTTATTTCGGGGTCTCTCCTATAAGTCTGGGAAGTGAAACCTCACTGGGTCTTACCCTGGATCCTGGGCAAAGAGGGGTCCTCTGCTATGCTGCAGCTGAGGCCAGGGTGGACTCCCTGCCCCAGTTCAGATACCACAGAACTGCTTTTGGATAATACTCGCTCAAGATATTGACGTGTTCTGCCCTGCTGGAGCATAGAAGCCACCAGTGGGACTTTTTTAGGAGACTGGATCAGGAATGGGTGGGATGGAGAAGAGAAGGGACCGTTACTGGTGGCAGTGGTTGGGCAGCATCAGCTAGAATCAGTCTTTACAGCCAGTGGACTACAAAATTTAATCAGGCTTATTTATTACAAGGTAGTTAGACTCTGACAGAGGGAGATGGACCACAGAAGACCCAGGCCTTAATTTTTTGTTAACCCGTGATTTGTAACCTAACGTATTCCTAATTGTTCATTTTGTAATTCAAGTTTAATTGGACTAACTACCAGTGGGCCTTTAGACTGCCCTTTCAAAAAATTGGTAGTGTGTTCATTTCTGCACTTATTAAATGATATTTGGATTCATTAACTGTTTCTTTCTCTTAGAACTTTAAACATTAAAAACAACTTTGAATATTCTAGTCTTTTTACAATTGCTTATGTAGGACTAATGAAAAAAATTAGGAACAAATCAATTTTTCTTTGACCTCTCAAGGGTCAAATAGCCCAACTTAAAGGTGAGAGAATGTGGAAAATACTTTGAAAACCAAAATTATTCTGATACAGCACTTCAACTTTCTTTCCTGTTTCAGTTAAAATTAAAAGCCGAATCAAATTGCAGTTCAAATTCAAGAGTTCCTTACGGATGCATCTGATTCCTTGTTTCCCCGTTCAGCTGTTGTGTAGGGAATTTTCATGTGTCTTTAGTGGAAAGGTATTTAACCTGCTGTCCAGGAGCTGATTGTGGTAGACTAAGTATTAGCATTGGCTTACGCCAGCTGGCCTGTCCCCAGTACTGTCTTCTCAGCTCTGCAGGAGATTGAGCCAAGTACTTTAGCCTCTTTGAGTTTGTCCTCATCTATGAATTAGAAACAATACCTTTCCTACTTTTAGAATTAGAGAAGATCAAATGAGATGTTGTATGTGAAAGTGCTTTCAAAGGGTAAAAATAAAGCACTAGGATTTATGGTCCCAGCACTTTAGAATTCCAGAGTGCAAAGCACCTGCCTCCCTAAATATCACAGTAACATTAGAGATGTTCAGTCACCAACAGGGGGTTGAGCAGAGCCGTGGAGTGCGGGGCTGGGCCAGCTGGCCGGTGCTGAGTTCCCTCAGCTCATTCTAGTTCAGCAGTATACTCCTGTGTGCTGGTCTTATTGGAAAGAGCAGTAATAATTCACTTCCTCCGTGCCTGGTCCACTGGGTGCATTATATAGTTTCTCTCACTTAAGCCTTGTACTGTCCTTGTGAAGTGCAGTTTTATTCCCATTTTACAAGCGAGAAAGCAGACACTCTGAGAGGTGAGGTAACTTAGCAGCTAACCAGGTGGTGAAGCCTGGCTGTGAACCCTCATAGTTTGACTCTAAGACTGTGCTGTTAACCTTTAAATAGTCTTTTACACACACACACACACACACACACACAAAAGATATATATATATATACATAATATATATATATAAAATACATATATAGTAGGTATTTTATATATATATATAATATATATTTTAAAATCAGGAGATAGGTTTGAGTTACAATAGCGCACACAGTTTATTATCTGTTACTTATTTCTTTGTCTTGGCTTTTATTGAAGTAAAAACTGTATCTGGTGATGACTTTTTAAATTATGTTTGGGTCCTCCAAAATACACAGGAAGCATCATTGAACCATGTTAACGTTTTTCCTTGTGGCGTGACGTTCTTATAAGACCAGTTGTAAGCACAAATAAATTTAGACTTCACTGTGTTTACTGTGCCAGAGAAGAGAGTAGGCTCCAGGCTGCAAATATAGTTGAATTCCTTAATGCACAGAACTTTGCCCACAGAATGGGAGATGTGCTTGGAGTGCATATGCATTAGAAGTGGTCATTGTTAACACTGTGGAACCTTCACCCTTCAGAGAGTACACGCACAGACTTTGTCTCCCTCGCACCCTGTGACACAGCCATCATTCCCATTTTACAGATGGTGAGAATACCTCAGAACAGTTAGCCTCCCCACGCAAGTGAAGTAGTAAGAGGCAGAGGGAAAGTCTGACCCTCTTCTGTATACACACCCACTCCCTCCTATGCTGCCTCTCCTCAGCTTACACTGGAGTGGCCTAGTGCATGCTCTAAGGTAGCTGCCTTGGGTGTTTCAGAAGTTTTGAAATTTATTTCTTTATACCTAAGTATAATTATTAGAACTCTTTGTAAATGAGTCCTGAAAAAAATAACTAGTTTTCATGTCCAGTGGTTTTAAATTAAAGCTCAATTCAGGCTTTAGCATTCTTTTAGTTGGTGTATTTTAATTGTTGGCTATTCCTTTTTTTACTAATTTGAATAAAGATGTCAATATCTAAGGCTACCATCCGATATAGAGGTATGCCTAAATGAATTTTAGTTCATTTATTCTCTTATTGGTGTTTGTTCTTGCCTAGTAATGTAAGTTAACAAATGGCTGCCTACCAAGTGTGGGATCTTTAGTTTGTGTTCAGCAGGCATCTTCTTTGATAATTAAAAGAGCTTAGTGGCTTTGAGAGAATTCAGTAATCTCCCTGACCCTGTGCCTCCCCCACAAACAAAGGAGATAATCTTTGAGTTTAACTACAGAAAGGCCACTCAGGTAAAAATGAAATCTCCTTCAGGGCAAGATAAATATCTTTGCCCTTAACTGTGTGTTATTCCCTTATTTTGTTTTCTTGAAAATAATGGTAATGGGTTTGCTGTCCTATAAATCTTACATATGTGCTGCTTATAGAAACTTAACACTATCATTTCAACTCAGCCCATGTTTACTGGCATACTGTGTATGTATTACTGTGGCTAGGAACTCAGTTGGGGAGGTAAGAAGATTCAATTCTTGTGTTCTCTAGCTAGTTATTGACTCCTGGTAGCTAGTTTCAGGAAGAACTCTTGGAGAAAAAAGGAGTAGTTGTCATTCTACCTGGATTTGACAGTATTCGTGTATATACTGGATATGAGGACAGCTTCATAAATGCTGCCTGTTGATTATCCTTTTAGGGTACAAATGATGTAGGCAGTGAAGAAAAAAGATGAAGAAAGAAATACTGTTATGCCTTAAGAAAGCCCTTTTAATAAAAATGTAAGTTGGCACACACACACACACCCAAGAAAAAAATAAAAAATTATGCAGCGTCAAACTCCTGAAAATTATTTTATTATGTATATTTTATTTATATACATCTTTTAAGAAAATAACTTGTGGAAAGTAAGATATGCTTAATCTTACATCTTATTACAGTGATAATAATTCCGGCTTTGGGATTGAAGTTTCATGGCTTCTCATGAGTGTTTCTAAGGATACCGTTGCTCACTGAACCCTGGGTTGCTCAGAATCTTCCACAATTGCTGAGGATTGAGGAATGAATGGGGAGTTGCTGTGGGCAATTTTAATTCCCTTACAGATAGGCCCTGGCTCATATCTGGACCTCTGAAAGAGTGGTAGGGAAATCCTAGCTCAGATTCTTTCTTCTGAGGAGTGCCAGGATTTCCTGGAAGGAAAGCAGAGGAGAACCTGCAAAGGAGCCTGAGATGTCACAGGACAGATGACACCCAAAAGGCAGGGGAGAGGACTTTGTCCAAGGAGAAAATGGTCAGCAGTAGCAGTGCCACTGGGCAAGGAATGCAAGGGTGGCTGTGCATGTCTCCTGACCAGCAGTTTTCGCGCAGCGGTGGGCATCGGAGCCACTGTGCCTCGTTAGGGGGTGACAGAGCAGTTCCTCTTGAGAAGCTAGTGGAGGGGGGCACCTGGGTGGCTCAGTCAGTTAAGCGTCTGCCTTCGGCTCAGGTCATGATCCCAGGGTCCTGGGATCGAGCCCCACATCGGGCTCCCTGCTCCGCGGGAAGCCTGCTTCTCCCTCTCCCACTCCCCCTGCTTGTGTTCCCTCTCTTCACTGTCTCTCTCTCTCATAAATACATAACATCTTAAAAAAAAAAAAAAAAGCTAGTGGAGAGAGGGGAATGCCTATGGGTTAGCAAAGGCAAAGAAGCATTTTAGAGTTGATTTGGTTGGTTTTTAAAGAAGGCTAGGAGAGGGAAGAATGCTTATAGGCTGAAGAGATGGAGCAAAGAGAGGAGGTTTTGTTGTTCAAGTAATGAGCTTGCTTTTCTGAAACACTGACATTTCTTGAGGAGGAGGCTTGGAGGGCACTTGACTGAATGGGGAATAGGAAGCCAGTCTGTGATTAAAAGTTTGCCATGGTGGGCGCCTGGGTGGCTCAGATGGTTAAGCGTCTGCCTTCGGCTCAGGTCATGATCTCAGGGTCCTGGGATCGAGTCCCGCATCAGGCTCCCTGCTCCTTGGGAGCCTGCTTCTCCCTCTACCTCTCTCTTTCTCTCTGTCTCTCATGAATAAATAAATAAAATCTTTAAAAAATAAATAAATAAAAATAAAAAATAAAAGTTTGCCATGGTTATGAAATATGTAGATAGGCATTTTCTCTGTGTTTAAATTATTGCAATTCATGACATAGCAAAACATTCACTCACTCAACGAATTTATTAAGAACTGGCTGTGTGCCAGGTACTAGGAATACACCAGCAATGGAACAGACAAAAAAATCCCTGCTCTTACAGAGATTATGTTCTAACAAAACAAGTGTTTTAAGTGTGCTTGGAACCCATTTCATGGTTTCTACGTGCACAGTTTGGTCATGTTTTATGGACTTCCCTGCAGATGACAAGGAACACTTTTTTTTTAAGTGACTTTCCCTGCCCCAGGTGTTCAGAAGATTGCTTTCTTTCCCAGCCCTCTCGGTGGCTCCTTATATTTCTCTACCCCTTCCTATTTGTCACGCATAGTTACCTCTTAGAAATAGTGTCCTCGTCCCATTTTTAACTTGGTCAGCACGCAGACCTGACTGGTAGCCAATTAGAATTTGATGTTGAAGGTGTGGTGTGGTGACGCACCTGGGGAGGTGATGCAAGAGTACTTTCTTGGTAATAATAAAGTATCAAAGTTTTTACATATTTTTAGAAAAATAGTTTAGGACATATTTAGAAATATGCCTGTAGATATTACTTATGTTACATAACTGGTAGGTAGTTTTCTTGATAAGTGGTAGAGAGATGGCTTATACTTGGCAGGTATGCAGTTTATCTTATCTCTGCCTTAGGTAGAGGGTGACTTATTGCTTAGATATGGCTAGTTGTTGTGCCGTTGACAAATTATACTCTCTAAACAATTTTTTTTAAGTTTTGTCATATCTTATTTATGTAAACATCATATTGTGATTGGACCGTGGTTGAGAACAGCTGCTTTAGCTGATTGGTGAACACTGGCCATCCATTCAGTTCTGTTGAAGAGAAAGAACCCAGGAGTGTCCCATGCAGTCCGCCATCCTCAGAATGCTTACTTAGAATCATGAACAAAATTGATTCTCAGGTCTCTAGTCTCATGGTTTACATTAATTAATTCTTTTGAATTTTGTTTTAGCCATCTTTGTATTTTTAACACAAAACTTGCATTGTACCCCTCCCCCAAATCTTAGAATAAAATTGGCATTCTGGAAATAGATGTTCTGTTTTTCATGCTTATGCTCTGGCTTCAAATGCATCCTCCAGCTGTATCCCCCTAAACTAGGAGAACCCAGGTTTGAGGAGTCTGGATTTGGGGTTCCAACACTGCCCCTTCCCTGGACACACTCCATTCGTTGGTCCCCTTAGCTAGTTCCCTCTGAGTTTGCTTCACAGTAAGATGTAGTCTCATGGCTTCTGCCTCTCCCCTCCCAGACACAAAACCTGTTGGGGTATCCTTCAAGACTTTTTATTCTTATTAACCGTAGGAAAATCAACAGGCATTAACAAAACTAGAGTCATGGATAAGCTCCAAAGTTATGGGAAAGTTTTTTCACTGAAATACAGATGTCTAGGCTCATGGTTCTTGACTTCTTTTACAGGGGATGAAATCTTTTACTCCACAAGGGATGGTCCCAGCTCTTCTCTCTTTCTGCAGCCCCTAGAACTAATGGTAGATACTTGGTTTAAACAAAGGTTTCAGTGAAGCTTATTTACATCCTAGAGATCTTTCTGGTCTAAAGGCTCATATTGAAAAGGCATTAATTTTTCCCAGCCTGCTCTGTATAGGTGCCAAGCATTAGAAGGTCCATAATATTAGAATGGAAGACATGGGCCTTACCCTTAAGAAAAATATAGCACAAGGGGAAAGATCAATCTGTTCCTTTATTGAGCACTTATTTATTAAGTACCAAACTTTCTGCTAGGGCAGGGAATGTGTTGAGACCCATTTCTGTCCTCAAGGATCATTTCTTGCCCTCACAGTCAAGTGTTGGAGACAGATAAGTAAGAGACCATTTTAATAGTGCTATTTACACTTAGTGGGGATAGAGGAATCCATACCTCATCCCAACCTCAGACTGAGTTAGAGGGGCTGTGACTAGTGGGAAAGGCTAAAGGCAGCATCTGGGACAGTTTCTCTAAGGTAGAGATGACCCTAGAACTTGAGTGATAAGAGGCAACTACAGGGCACTGAGACTAAGAGATATGCCTCAGGAAAACTAGACAAATTTTATTTTTATCTTTTCCTTCTTCTGTATTGTAGATAAATTACATTTTATTGTCAGCTTTGTTCCCATTTTTCAACTTAAAAGTTTTGAGGTTGAGTATCAGCCAGAATGGTATGAATTGAGTCGAAGTTACTCCAAGTAAAGGGAATATTCATATGCATGCTTATGAAAAAGAGATGCTGCCACGTTTTTAAACAGCAATAAACACAATAATATAATTTATATAAGTACAGTCTTTTGCCCCATTTCCATTCAGATTATTCTTTTTATAACTGAATTCATTAAAATTAGAAATGGTTATAATGACTGTCTTTTGAGGCATATACCAGGCTAAGTCATAAGTCAGAACCTGCCATTTTAAAATAAACGCAATTATTTGGTTCTTCTAAATTGTAGCTTTTGCTACAGTGAAAAAAAAATTGGCATATTTATGAACACCTCCATTTCTGTTGAAATGAGGAAGACATTATTTAGGTAGAAAGTAATAATTCAGACTATATTTGGAACAGGATATCAGAATTAATATGTCTTTAAAGTGATTCGAGGGGCGGATGACATCTTTGATATTAATATTCGCCTAAGTTATATTTTTAAGGAAAGAGTGCCACCTACTGAATGAGGATTTTTTTTTCCCCTTCCCTGTCATTCCATTCTAGAATGTTCTGCTTCACTTTGAATTCTTACTTTTTTTCAACTACAAATAGGTAGCTTATGCCAGCCAGTGAACAAAGAAGTTAGGTTCACTCCTGATATCATCATCTAATGGATTAAATAGGGTGCCTAGTATTCTTAGAGGAAGTTTGTGCCTCCAAAACCAGTTGTAGAAAATAAAACAAACATAAACATGATCAGCGCTTTGCAAGTTTCAAAACCTTCACATGATTTTAATGTATTGATTGGCCCAAAGTTTTCTGTTTTGTTTTAAGATGGGTATGTGTACACTCCTTGAGTGGGAATAGGTGAACAAATGGCTGGAAAGAAATTATTCCAACGAATAACTGAAGGGGAGCAAGGAACATATGACATTGGTCTCAACATCTGGTGGGGAGACCTCAGTCACCTGGAGAATAATATTAGTACAGAGATTATTTGATCACAACTTGGCCGTAGGTCATCTGGGGAGATTCCTGAAGTCAAGTTGGAAATCCAAATACCTCTTTCACAGTAATCCATATGGTACTTTTGGTAGTTATGAACAAGATGTTATCTCATCAGTGAAAGGCTGAGAACATGAACACTAGCAAACACACAGTAACAGAATTAAAAGATTTTATTTGAGAATTTTACATGGCCATTATTTATAGTTTATTGGCACATTTATGGTGTTTTGGCTTAATTTATTGCTAGGCATCAAACATTTGCAGCTTTTCCCACTTGTTTACTGGACTGTGTAAGTAGAGAGTGATTTTTTTCAAGAGGAGCAAGACTGTATGACACATTGATTTATTACTTGCTGTTATAGACGGATTAATTGTACAGCCCACTGAGGAATGATATTTTATATTAAAATCCTGAACTGAAAACCAAAAAAATATACAGTGTAGGGCATTAGAATTTATTCCATATAAAATGTTTATCTTGTCTAATCCAAACATGTCAAGCTTGTGTCCTAAATACCAGATGTAATTAACCAAAGGTTAGTCACGTTTTCAGTTTAAAGAATAAATTGCAGCTAAGAGAGTAGATCTTAAAAAATAAATTATAGTGATGTCTAATCTTATTACATAAGTAAGGAGTGATAATTAGCTGAATGAATGATACATAGTCTCTGAAAACATATATATTTTTTTAATTTGAGAGAGAGAGAGTTCACGAGCTGGTGGGGAGGGACAGAAGGAAGAGAGGGAGAGAGAATCTCAAGCAGACTCCCTGCTGAGTGCAGAGCCTGCCGACATGGGGCTTGATCCCATGACTCTGAGATCCCTGAGCTGAAATCAAGAGTTGGGTGCCCAACTGACTGAGCCACCCAGGCACCCTGCAAAACACATAATTTTTAATAATACAAAATACAAATGTTTTAGCAGTAATTGGGTTTTCAGGTTAGTATGCAAAATGACACATTAAATATTAACATATCCCAGCTTTTCTTCATTTTAAAAAAGCAAACCATCACTTTTATGACACAGACCAAGCACTTCTGAAATTATGACACCAGATTATGAAAAAAACAGGATGTGTGGCTGCAGAGAGCCCTGGAACCATGGGAGTTAGGATTCAGCTTGGCCATTGTCGTAAGTGCAGCTGAGACTTGGCCACAAAGCATCCATGCTTCATTTCTTATTTCTGGCCACTACTTCACATCATTTTGACTTATAGCACTTAAATATGCAAAAATGGTTGTGTCTTTTAAGAAAGAGAAATTTGTGGTTAATTCGTTAAAAAAAAAAAACAAAAACCCAGAAGAATTTTTAATGTAAAACAACCTAAAAATCCATGTTTTTTGGTCTCTCCTTTCTTGAATGTTTGTCCTGACAGTTTGACATTTCTGAGAGAGCTCTGATAGTCTTTTAAATATAATACTCACCCCTTTTCATAATTAGGTTTATTGCTTTTATGGTAGTGACCATCAAGTATACAGAGTCTGAAAGTTTAGTATTTCCTAGCCGAAGTTTTCACAGGGTCTGCGGATCCACGTACGTACTTTGCTGATGATGGTGCTAGTGATGTTAAGAAAGGATTCTCACATTTTAAAATACTGGGAGCCACTGGATCGTAGGAGTAGCAAAGAATATTTACACAAATAAACTATTAGAAGGTACTCTTCAGATTTAACGAATAAGGGAGTTTATGAGTCGTGTTGAGGTTTATCTTTTTTGATATTAATATTTCCCTTGCAGGACTACAGCATGTATGTAGTGGCATTAATAAATGAGTCATAATGTTCACATTGGATGGCCCTGAAGTATTGCCTTGTAGTCTGATCTGATTTGGTAAATTCTGGAATTCCAGAAAGGTTGTGAATTACTGACACTCATGTAGCTGGTTAATGGCAGTTAGGACTTGACTGTGAATCTCCAAACTCCCCGATCCTTTTATTCTTTGGTTCTTGAAGCCTCCCACAATGTAGAGAGTAGTAGTTCCGGAGCATGTGCCTATTTTTAAAGATTTCGGCCATATAGAAAAATACAGAGGGAAAAATATTAGGGCATAGTATAATGAACAGCCATAAAACTTTTGCCTGTATTTAATAAATGTTAATATTTTACAATTTTTGCTGCAGTTGGGTATGTGAATGTGTATACTTTACAGGAACAAATATTAAACAAACAGTTGGAGGCCTCCTTGTCCCCCTGCCTCCCTCCTGGCACCCCACAGATAGCAGACTACCTGGTAGAATTGTACAGCAGTTACCTCCTAAAACTAGAAAAAAGTTGTATTTTGCTATTTTCATCTGTTTTTCAACTAATGTATTGTTAAAAGAAAATATGAATCAACATAGTGTGCAAGGAGGAGGATGGGACTTTGAGGCCAAAGAAACCCAGTTTTAAAACTCGGAAATCCCACTTACTATGAATTCCTAGTCAAGTTAGTTGATCTTTCTGCAAGAGTTTCTTTGTGCCCACCATGAAGATGGTGTGTTTCACCTTATAGCCGTGGTGAGAATTAGAGCCACTATATGGACAACATCTAGCATAGTACCTAGTACAGAGGAGGTGCTCCCTAAAGAGTAGCTTTAATCAACATCAACATCATGAATAATAATAGGTAATTTTAGTAGTTAAATTTATTTGGGTCCCTACCATGTAATTGGCACTTGTTGAGTGCTTCATTCATGTTCATTCACTTTAACATTCTGTGAGATGAGAACTATATGCAAAGGGCTTAAAACAGTGAAAGGCACATAGGAAAGTGCATCATAAATAATACCTATCTCCGTTTTGCAGAAGAAACCCTTTTAGGCACTCTACATGTATATTAACTTATTTAATCCTACTAGTCACACTATATGGTAGATATTATTATCCCCATTTTACAGTGAGGAAGTTGAGGTACAGAGAAGGTAAATACCTTGGGCCAAAGCCATAGCTAATAGTGTCAGATCTTGGATTTGAACCCAGGCAGTTTAGCTCCAGAGTTCATTCCCCTTATCACTGTGCCATACTTTTTGATTATGTGTGTGGTTACGACTTCTGTTTCTACCCTATCCTAGAAACATATCCTTCAAATTATGTCCTCTCTAGTGAATAAAAAGTCTTTTTGGTTTTGTTGTGTGTACAACCCAGATTTTACTGGTTTGAGTGGCTTTTGCCCCCATCAGTACCCCTAAGACACCCCACCCAGCCACCCCTCACAATACTTTTTAACTCCCCAGTGCGGGTCTGACATGGCTCATGAATGCATTTGGTCTGTTGCCCTGTAGCTGTCTCTGGACAGTGCTGCCTCCTTGTCCATTGCCTTTGCTTCCTCCAGCCACATTGGTCTCACTGCTTTTCCTGGGTACTGACACTCTTTCTGCTCTGACCGCCTTCCCACCAGTCACTGCCAGGAACACGGCTATCAGTGCCAACGACACAAGAGTGATCCCACTGTGCCAGAGCTTTGGGAGTTTGCAGTGAAGTGAAGACTGTGCCCCAGGTCCCTATTTTATTTCACATTCTGGGGCTTTACTCGAGGCATGTGGAGATGAGAGAAAATGGCTTGTCAGGTTTTTTGTTTTTTTCCTTTGGCTGATGTCTCATCTTCACCCAAGTCCTTGACAAAGAGTGAGTAGACAGGGGCAAATCTTAGTGACAAACTCGGGCCTCTGCTAATAGTTAGACAAGGCGAAGTTTGAATATGTGACACCCTCTTCTCTTAGGATGGGTTCGTATCAGGTGATTTTACCCATCTCTGAAGCTGGCTGTAGGGTAATCTTTTCCCCCCCATATTTTAAATTCTTAGAGCCTTAGTTGCACTAAAAACATGCTGAATTTTGTGATAGCTTGAGAAGTCTTATATTAAGACAGTAAGACAGTTTCTTCTCTGGATTCTTCTTAGACATACTAATTTGAGCCAGAAGGGATTGTAAAGATGATTCAGTACAGATTTCTCACAGTATATCCCCAGAACCACTACTCTATCAAAGGTGTTCTGCTGAAAGGGACTTCTGTGCCAAATATGTGTAAGGAATGCTGTGTACCTTCTTCCCCCCGCCCTTGGAAAATGAAGTGCACATAGGTTTTTAAATAACCTGTTTAACTTCATCTTATCTCGCGTTTCCTAACAGCAGAATCATAAATTGTTTAATATTTTATAGAACATTGTTTTTACCAAAGTTATATCTTTTGTCTAGAAAATCTTTCAGTCTTCATCAGTACCATGCCTGCCAATCCTGTTCTTTCCTTTAAAATTATTCAGGTATGACCTCCTCTGTGGATCTTTCCAGGATTCCCCTAGATAAAATTAAGGATGGATATCCACTCCATCCTTGCAACTGTTTATGATATATTAAAATACTTCATTATAGGAGAGATGGCATCTTACTTTCTCTCTTGTGCTAGACTAAGCACCTGGAGGAATAGAGGTCCTATCTTATTTATCTTTTGTTTCTTTATCCCACTTTGTATATCTATGTCTCTTGCCTAGCTCAGAGCTTCCATGTAGTAGACGTGCCAACATTCATTGAACAGAGTGGTTTTCTAGTATTAAAAGCATAAAGAAGAAAAGCAGCATTTGTCAGGAAGTCATTCTTCCTCATTCTGAGCATCCCAGTTAACATGCCTTTCCACCAGCTAGAAGGAAGTACTTTAGAAATACTATCAGCTGTTCTGCAGTATTTGAAAGAAATCATTCTCCTAGCAAAGGCTGTAAGAGCGCTTTGTGCTGTAATCCAGTGCTATACTCTCTTCTCCATTAATCTGGGAACATTAAAAACAGCCCAAGGGTTTTTATTAACATCAATGGCATTCACTCACAATGTTATATTTTTAACTGTAAACGAACTTTTCTTAAAAGAGGGGAATATGTACAGTAACAGACCAATTTCCCAATTATTAGTCTTACTCACTTGATCTCTTAAAAGAATACTCAAACTAAGCTGCCATGTTTTTTGAAAAATAACTGACATAGTAAAAATGCAGTTGCACACCCACTGAAGAAGGTTCCAAAGAAAAGCATACAGAAGAACTTCCATATAACATTGATTTGGGATCTTT
Organism: Mirounga leonina; assembly: GCF_011800145.1. Lineage (NCBI taxonomy): Eukaryota > Metazoa > Chordata > Mammalia > Carnivora > Phocidae > Mirounga > Mirounga leonina. The sequence goes on from NW_023270426.1 coordinate 32,692,634, forward strand.
TTGATGAAAAGCAAAATGGTGAAGGAACAGCCATCCCTTCCAACAACCCCCTGCCCTCTTACCTGCTTTGTACCATGAACTATGTACTAGATGGAGGACAGGACACACAGTGCTTTGCTGGAAACTGTCTCACGGTAGTGGTATAGGGAGTTCCAATCTACTTCTCTAATGTATTGTAAAAGCTCACTATACTTTTGCATCATTTGTCATTTAGACATTCCCAACCCTAGATCTGTTAAGTAGCACAAAAGGGGAATTCTTGAAAGGAAATACACATTTAGCCAAATACTATAAAATATTAGCATCCTTTTCCTTGCTTACTGATCTATGTTCAACAGTTAAGGAAGAGGATGCTCAAACGTCCCATTTTTTTCAAAGGTTTCTAAAGGTTCTTTGTCAAGTATCAAGGACACACAAAGGAAGAATAAACAGTGGAATTTTTAGCAGTGAATATCAAAAGAATACAAACCTACAGGATAAAAAGTTTTTGAAGCTTTCATGGGTTTTTGCTGGAAAGGAGCAAATGAAAAATGGGACCATATTCGTCTTAAACTCCCTTTGTTACTGGCTGTCAGAAACTAAAGTTTACGTTAAGCCTGGTAGATGTCCCACGTTTGTGGGTGCGAAGAAAAGAATAACGTGAATCTTTCTCCCTGGAAATATTGTTACAAAGGTCATTACTTTGATGAGTAAAAAAAAATATTTTTGAAAACTAAGAAACATTCCACTGGCAGCTAGTTAACTTTTCGGTCCATTTGTTTTGTCTGTCATTGCTAGAAGAGTAGCATTCATTGTTTTTCTCTCAGTAAGATTTTCATGTATTTTGTGAGTTTGGTGCATCTTAGAAAATCACAAAACTCATTTCTGTTCACTTCTGACCATTTTTACAATTTTCACTTGTCTACCATAAATATTACCATTTCATTTTACACTGAACTTGAGTCATTACAGAACTGAAAGCATGTGTTTCACTTTAGTCTGATTTGTTTTTTATGCTGATACATAAGGGGTGTTACCTTGAAAAGATGTCTACCTTCACTGTCTCTGCTTTTTCTCTTTGAATGCTTTTTTACGAACATATTTTCTGATTTCAAATTGCTAATCTTGTAGGATTTTTACTTCCTTACTAACTTGATTACTAACTTGACTTGTCTTATTTCCTTTAGTTTTCTTTAAATTCTTAATTGCCTCCTGACAGGTTTTAACTTCTATTGTAGACATTTTCTTGACCAGTCAGTTACACATTTGTCAGTACATGTGATTATTATCTTACATATCCTCTGACTTGATAAAGTATATATAATTATTTTCAATTGATGTAAATGTATTTTCAGATTCATCTATTAGCACATTTAGAAGGAAGAGTAATTTTTCCAGATTTGGATAGAATATCACAGTTCCATTACCACGTAATGTCATCAGTAATGCATATTAGACTGATCTGTTTGTGGTAAATTAATTAATTTAAATGTAGTAGTTTTTAATGGAATCTGCCATTACATTTCTGAGAGATACAGATGTACCAAGGAAACTTCTTAACCAAGTTTTTGCATTGCTGCTTTATATTCTTCCTGCGACTAGGCAAGTGTTAAGAGTGATTTTGAACATAATTTTTCACTGTATTTTGTTCTTGGTTTATGTGGTTCTTAGGCACAGGAAACACAGCCCCTTTAGTTTGATGATATTTACTCATGTATAAACGTGTCTACCTGAAAGTCCAACCTTGGTGTTTTACCTTCAGTATGTCAGTAACTTTGAAAGTTACTGAAGTCCATCCAAAGGCTTGTGTGTTAATTACACAAGATTTATTTTTCCTGCAAAGCAGTTTTATCAAACTTGTATTTGAATATTGCTATGGAGATGTGATCAAGAAAGGTGCCTTTTAATCATAAAACAGTTTTGAGTAGAATTAAACAAAAATACAGTTCATAAAAGAAAACAACCTAGAATCTTTTCTTTCTTCACTTAATAATATATGTTACGTACATTAAAAAATATTTTTAATGGTGTCTGAATTTAAAAGTTATAATTACCAGTAATAATTCACTTATCAATCCCTTAGAATTTATTCAGTGTTCGTAGAGTATCAATTTCTTTAAATATATCCATACATATTTATCACATATATAAGAACATATAATGTAGAACCATGTAGTTTAAAATACACTTTTTTTTTTTAAGATTTATTTTTAAGTGATCTCTACACCCATTGTGGGGCTCGAACTTAAAACCCCAAGATCAAGAGTCCCATGTTCCACTGACTAAGCCAGCCAGGTGTCCCAAAATACACTTTTCTTTTTGATTCACTTGAATTCTCTAAAAGGAGCCTTTGAGTTTACTCCATAGACTAGGTCATAGGTAATTGACTGCCAAAAAAATTCCATATGGAGTTGCTACCTTTACAAATGCTTTGATACTGGGGCGTCTCTTCTCAGTGGCGCATTCGGTTAAGTGTCCAACTTTTGGTTTTGGATCAGGTCGTGATCTCAGGGTTGTGAGAGTCCGCTTAAGACTCCCTCTCCCGGGCACCTGGGTGGCTCAGTTGGTTAAGCACCTGCCTTCGGCTCAGGTCATGATCCCGGAGTCCCGGGATCGAGTCCCGCATCGGGCTCCCTGCTCAGCAGGGAGTCTGCTTCTCCCTCTGACCCTCCTCCCTCTCATGCTCTCTGTTTCTCATTCTGTCTGTCTCAAATAAATAAATAAAAATCTTTAAAAAAAAAAAAAGACTCCCTCTCCCTCTGCCCCCCCCAAAATAAATAAATATTTTTTAAATGCTTTGATGCTTTGATACTGTCTAGTAGCTCTTTGCTTTTTGTAAACTCCCTGTTACTATATTTGCATAATGATTGTTGAGCTAATATTTTACAAATTACTAATTTAGAAGTCAGAAAACCTTTTGAATATTCTTCTTGTTCTCTTTGAAATTGTTTTTATGTCCCAGAGATACTAATTGATGGTAGAAGTTATGGGTTAAAAAATAGGCTGTGTGTGTCTGCTGGGTACTACACCTGCAGTGTTATTTCCCAGATAATTTGTTTATTAGAAATGATAACCAGCTACTTCTGACTCTGAATCAGCAATTATTTATGGAGCCCAGAGCATCTGTTGCTGCGGGTGCCCTCTGTTGGTAGCTGCAGGACATGCCAGGGGAATGCACTTACTTGTCTGCAGTGGCCTAAGTCAGCAAGTGAACAAGCAATTGCAGTATGTTTACCCATTAATATATTCTATCAGTTTAATTTTGGTTAATTTCATATATACTCTTCACGTTTCTATACCATGTCCAACTTTTCAAAATCTTGTAATTTTTGCTGAATAATTTTAATCTTAAAACTCAGATGAAGTGCCATTTTAACAGAAACTAATCCATGAGGTCAGATAAACTGAATTTTAGTATGTACAGATAATTTGGAATAATTTATAAATAGAATCAGTCAAAATCACTAAGGTGGTATTAAACTACTTATAATCATTGTTGACAATAAGTTATATTATTGTCTTTGTTATTTGGTCTCCTTATTATTTAACCTTTGATGTTGTTAACCAGAACATGGGCTTTTTAAGGGTGAGATTCTGTGCCTGTATCCCTCAAAGGACTAAATAGGAAGATTTGTACAATACTAGAAATAGCTGCCCCCCTCCCCAGTAAAAACTTCTGATAGTGATTCCACATATTATAACACTGATTATACCATGGCCATATCCATATAAGAAATCAATAGTCCTTTGTTGTGACAAAGAGTACATGGTTACTCTTTATGGGGAAAAAGCAATTGCCTGTTTCTCATTGTAAATAAATAGGAGTCGTGCCATCATTGGTTTTCGGGGTCAAATATTACTGAGCATAAGTTGGAATAAAGCCTTTTGGGGACTAATTATCATACACACGTGAGCCACTTTATATACTATTATTTTTTACGTAAAATTAGATAAGTTGTGGTTGTTGTATTATAAAGATGGAAGGGTTGGACGGACCATTGATTTTATTTCATTCTTCCTGCTCAGAAGAGGGAAAACGCCAGTAGTAGCGCATATCTCTCAAGAAATTATCTTATGGGAAAATAGTTTTTACAGATATTTTGGCCTCAGATCTTGGTCAACAAATTTTAAGCACTTGTAAATACTCATTTCCCTTTTGACCTGTAAGATATAAGAGACTGTGGAATTATTCCTGTCTGGGTTTCAATCCTGTATTTTTCACATACAGACTTTGTCACCTTGGACACAACTTAACCTCCTTGTTTGTTTTTTCTTATCTGCCATTGGGATAGTAAAAGTCCCAAGTCATGAGAATTGACTGAGGTGACCCATGTGGAGCTGTTAGCACAGTGCCCTGTCCATGGTAAGGGATTGTTAGCCTCTGTTGTTAGCCTTATGCTTCACCACACACTCTCCCCATTCTTACCGAAGTCCTTCCTTCTCTTGACTTTTACCTGGAAACTCAAATTTTAAGGATCCCACAATAGACGAGTCTTATTTTGGAAGATAGTTCCTCCCTTGCTCTTCTCTCCCCTTGGTCACAAAGCTTGTGGGTTTTAATATATGATTTCCTCCTCTTTTGAGAACTTCCCAAGTAGACCTCAGTTGGGTGGCTCTGAATTGTGCCTATCCCAGACATTTCAGTGTATTTTCCAGGGTTCCTTGAGATTCCTTGGACACGGACAGAATTGAGTTTCTATGTAAAGTTATCCATAATGTGAACTGTTCTGGAAATGTTTATATATACTAAAGTTAAACTCCATTAGTTTCTAGAAAGGTTTCATATGGTCATTACATACTCTTATTACAGTGAAGTGCTCTATTAATGAAGAGAATTAATGTGCTTTTTTAATTCTTATAATAGTCACCATTGTAAAAACTAGTTTAAACTTTGTATTCTCATCAGCTAGATAATGGGGTTAAGTAATAATTCACCCCATTATATGTTCTCTTTGTCACAGCACAGATACCTGATGTTGAGTCATTGTAAAACCAAATCAGAGTTGACAGTGACCTGCCATAGCAGACAAGAGTCAGATTGACTGGGGTTTGAATCTTGCTCTTGCTCCTTATAAACTGTGTGACCCCAAGCATGTAAATCAGCCTCTCCAAGCCTCAGATGGTAACAACCTCATAGGGTTATTGGGAGGGTGAAGTACACGTAAATATCTATAAAGCACCTAACACCTTGCCTGGCATGTAACATTAATTTTTTTCTATTATGATGTAAGTCTGGCAGCTATTTCTCCGTATCACTTGTTGTTGACTGACATACATATTTCCATGGTAAAAATGAACCATTTAAGAAATACCTTTTAAAAATCATATTTAACTTGATAGAATTCTATTTTTGAATGTTTTTCTAATATCTTGTGTGTGCCAGAGCAGTGTGCTGTATTAATGCTGTAGTCAGGCTCTTTGGGGATACAGGGAAGAGAGACATATTAGGGTTTATTTCAGTGCAATGTAAAATGGACCCAAGAAGTTTCCTCCAAGGCAGCGCATACATGTGGCCTCTGGAGAACTTGGTTATTCACCACCCAGGGAAGTTTAAAAGTAGCTCTGATCATTGTTAACAGCATATCATGTGGCCCAGGTACAACTCTTAAGTTTATTTGCATTGCTTTTTCCCTTCCTTCCATTGCCAACCACATCTTCTGATTTCTCTTTCTTCTCTCTTATTTCTGTCTTATTGTTCCTACTTACTGCTTTGCTCTTTTTCTCTATTTCGATGCCATTTTTCCTGTAGTGACACTATCTGTGTATCTTGCAGTCACATACCCATACTGGGCAGATATGGTTAAAATGTACAGTACCATCTGGTTTAGAGGGTCTTTGGACCAGGGCACATTCTTGCACTGGCCAACTGTGGACTGCAGGATGGGTTCAAATGTATAAAGCACGGTGCTCCCGAGAATCAGGCACCATCCTTGGAAGGGGAGGTGGCTATGGCTGGATAGGCCCTCTGGCTTTGGTTCATGTGCCTTTTGTGGCCTGTAGAGGACATTTGCTACTGATGATAGAAAAATGAGTAGGATGTTGTAACCTGTCCCAGAAAAACTCCCAGTGTGGTGAGAGAAGCAGATACTTAAACTAATACTCAACTTTATAATGTATTATAATTAATATTAACTCAGTGGGGAGGGAGTGGCAACTGCTATAGAATGGTAGTAGGAAATTCTTTACTGAAGACATGTAAGATGATAGGGTAGTTCTGTCAGGGAAAAAAAAATCATCTGCAATAGCAGAGAGGTATGAAGTACCTTGGTGTGCTACAGAAGAGTATTTTAGTGCTTCGAGAAGTGGTGGCTAGTGTTGAAGGGGCTCCGGGAAGAGGGTCTGGTATATGATACCAGTGAGGTCAGTCAGAGAGTTAGAAGCAGAACTGGGGAAAAAATCACCTCCTAGAAGTTCAGGGAGAGGAGAGCTACAAGAGTGGCAGTCCAGTCAACAATAGTTGCTACCACAGGTAGTCAGAGGACCAGTGACTTCATTAAGAAGGGACCATTGAACCATCTCATCTGTTAGCAGGTAAATTCTGTAGGTCTACAAAGGGACCAGAACAAGAAGCCTAACCTCAGAGAAGAAAGGTGCTTTGAAGCTCTAGGTTGATCAAAGATTCATTCTGAGGAATGTTTAGAACCAAAAAAAGCAAGAAAAATGTTTTGTAAATAAACAGGAGAGGAAGATAAAGCTTAGTTTGTAACAATGTTTAAGTTTCTCATATCTGTCTGGCTAAAATTTCATTTTTTTTTTTAAAGAATTTATTTATTTGACAGAGGGAGACACAGCGAGAGAGGGAACACAAGCAGGGGGAGTGGGAGAGGGAGAAGCAGGCTTCCTGACGAGCAGGGAGCCCGATGCGGGGCTCGATCCCAGGACCCTGGGATCATGACCTGAGCCAAAGGCAGACGCTTAACGACTAAGCCACCCAGGCGCCCCAAAAATTTCATTTATTTTTAAAGTCTTCAAAGTGGTTTCTCAAAATATGTATGTTTGTTTTGTCAAAGAGTCAGAAATGTACAAGCTATTACTTTAGTTACAATAACAGGTATTGGTTGTAGGTACTAATGCAAAAATAACTCTCCAAAACACTCATGTTTAACCAAAATGAATTAGAGGCCCTCTAATCTCCTGGTGATTTAGCAACTGTCTGTTTAGATTAGTTTGTGTTTTAGAAGAAAAGATGTTTCCTGTTATAGCTATAGTATTAATTGGATAAGAAGATACATGAATGCTATATACATACACACATGATTTTGTTCCTAGCAAGAAGAATAGGATTTACTGTATATTTCATTGAATATAAGATCCCATTGGTTATAAATTGAACCATTATCTTATATAAACCCTACCATAAATTACAGCATTTGATTCTAAGCAGCATTCAGATTTCACAGATAGTAAAATGCAAAAAAAATACACATTTTAGAATTAGTGATATATGATTATTATTTAAGAAAACATTAGAAATAACTTTTTGTTTTATATTTGCAGATTAATTTAGGAACAACAAAAATTGCTCTACTGAATAAAATCTAAATTACAAATATAATCTTAATTAAATACAGAACTTTGTAAAAAGATTAACGTGAGTAATCATTAAATTTTAAAACTAGGAATGTCCTTAGGGCTGGCAAAGTTGTTAATAAATGATTATTCATTTAATATATGCTTTGAAACCCATCATAAGCCAGACACTGTTAGATGTTGAATATATAATGATGGATAAAACACTGGTCCCTGCCTTCATGGAATTTATAGTTCATGGTGGGGAAATAGGTTTGCAAATTGCAATGAGCACTTTAAAGGAAAAGTACAGTGCTGTGAAGGAATGTAACTAGGGATTCCTAACCGACATTGGGACCATCTCTGAGGTGTAGAAGAAAAGTTGAAAAGTGAGTAGAAATGAACGAGATGAAAAGTAGACAAGAAACAGTCTGTGCAAAAGTCTTGAGGAGGAGCGATGTTGGAGTTTTTCAGGCAGTGGAAGAAACACAAGGAGCAGGGTGAGGGTCTAAGTGACTTCAGTTGACATAAGACAAGGTGGTGCATGGCCACATAGGACCTGTTAAACATTTTGAATTTTAGTCCAACCCAGGGGGATACCACTGGAGGGTTTGTTTTTGTTTTAATTTATTTATTTGACAGAGAGATAGCACAAGTAGGCAGAGCGGCAGGCAGAGGGAAAGGGAGAAGCAGGCTCTCTGCTGAGCAGGGAGCCCGATGTGGGGCTCGATCCCAGGACCCTGGGATCATGACCTGAGCCGAAGGCAGCCGCTTAACCGACTGAGCCACCCAGGCGCCCCTGGAGGGTTTTAATAGAGGAAGTAACCCTGGCTGCTCTGTGAAGCCTGGATTGGAGTAAGATTCAAAGTGAAAGGGCACCTGGGTGGCTCAGTGGGTTAAGCGACTGCCTTTGGTTCAGGTCATGATCCCGGAGTCCTGGGATCGAGTCCCACATTGGGCACCCGGCTCAGCGGAGAGCCTGCTTCTTCCTCTGACCCTCTTCCCTTTCATGCTGTTTCTCTCTCTCTCTCTCAAATAAATAAATAAAATCTTTTTAAAAAAATTTACAAAGTGAAGAAGCCTCCTTAGGAGTCTTTTGTTAGTACAGACCAGCTAAGTTGGCAACTTGACCTAGGGGGTTAGAGTAGAAGATACATTTTCTTGAAGATAATTTGCCAGTATCACCAAAAATCTTAATTTGTGTACAAATTTGACCCAGCAATTCCATTTCACTGCATTTGTTCAGAAGAAATAATCTTGTATGTATGTAAAAGTTGAGGTACTAGTATGCTTATCCCCTATTATTTATTAAGAAATTGGTTTAAGTGATTACAGTATTTTCCAACAAGTGGAAAGGAAAGAGGCAAATCACGCCGACTTTAAGGAGGCCACATTATCAGGAAGCTTTGTTTAGACAGGGAGAGTCTTCTCCGTGTTTGGGTGTGTGCCAGGGACAGAGACACTGAAAATACAGAATGGAGAAGAGATACTCATAAAACAAATTTGGGGGAGGAGAGACATTTAAGACCAAAGGGAGGATAAGCTCCTGTGTCCAGGAGTGCAGGAGCTTCTAGGGTGAAAATGCACTGCAGTTCTGCAGTGTGACTTATTTTTTGAGAACTAGCCTGGGAACCTAGCCACGCCTTGCAACATTTTTACTGGAGGGGAAAGTGTTTGCTTTTCAAACCAGAGAGTTGTAAGTGAATTTTTGGTATGCAATCAGCCCATAAATTGGGTTGCCTGTAAATCCGAGCTTCCCTGGGTAAGTAGTAACTGAGCAGGATAAAGTTTTGGGAGAACATTTCTCTACCCTCCCTCCCTTCTTGTCCTTCCCTTTGTCCTCCCCCGCCCAACTCCTTCTCTCTCTCATTCTCTTTTTTCCCTCTCCCTTTCTTTCCCCTTTCTGTCCTCTCTTCCTTTCCCACTCCTCCCTCCCTCTCTACTCTTCCTCTTAGACACCCAAAAAGTTATATTTTATACTATAATCAGAGCAGGAAAAAGAGCCAGGCACTTCTAAGTAAATAAAAGAATCTCCTTCCTTCCTTCCATTCTTTATTTACCTTTTTTCTTTTCATATAGGCTCTTTCTTTTCGACAGTTTTCTTATACCTGTATGGCGGAAATATTCTTCTATATGCTCTTAATGCCCATTTGCAAGTTTCAAATGTTTTGTGCTCTTTTGCATTCCTAAAACTATCTAGACCAGTTTCTCTGCACAGGGGTATTTAACTTGTTCATTTCTACTGCCCTCACAGAATTGATGCTTCAGGAAATCCAATTAACGATTTCCTTTCTAGTGCATATTTAGTTTTAAGTAGTTTTTTTTTTTTGCTGGTTCTCTGAAGATACTGATGCTCTATGGTTGTAATTAGCTGGAAAATTCCTAGAGGAGTTTGCATTTAATTTTTTATAAGCTTGCGGTTATCGTCTCTGGTATTTCCTTGAGTATTTCCTTTTCCTATCTGTGTAAAAAAAAAAGTAACTGTTCTGTAGCTTTATAGAATGTCCAAAATAGTTATTGAAGTTAGCTTAGTATTTTTTAAATTGTTACTTCTCCCAGAGTACAAATGCGTTAACTATTTCCTTATGAAACAGGTTTTAAAATCCATGCATATGCATTTTGTATTTGTTGTATATATCCATATGTGGATATAAGTGTATTTGAAATTAGTGGATGCTTTACCATTTAGGCTTTGTAGAATTAATTCTCAAGTTACTAGCTTCCACATTATTTTATTCTGATAACTCCACACTATATTATGGAGTAAAGGTCAGATGTTTGTACCAATTTTTACTTTTTATATACAGAGTATCCCCAGTGCTTTGATGTGGAATTATTGTTGGGAGAATATAAATTTAATTATTTAGGCTTTGAACAAATATTGTGGGATCATAGAATATGGGTGAGGTTACACTTAGCTTATTAAATATTTATTTAGCTTTTTTTCAGAAAATGAGCATATCCACCAGATTCAATCTATAGTGACTTAAATTACTGAAAATGCTGGGATAAATTATTGGAAATCCTGGAAATCCTTAAATTATTGGAAATCCTAGAGTAGTAAAATACTCTTCTAAATATCTGTTAAATACTTCAGGACGTGAGAATGGTGTAATTGGAAACAGTGCAATGTTCACGAATGTGTTCGTTAATGCCATACTTAATGTCTTGGGATCCATTTTGTTAACTACCTGGGAACAAAGGTCTGCATTAGTATTATTAGTAAGTCTGTACCTTCTAAATAGAACCTTTCTTTTTAAAGGCATTATTAAACTCACATTATCATGCGGCATTGAACATTAGTGTATATGTGATTCACAGTGATACTTTCATACTTGGCTTAAATCATTGGGGGGTTTTTAGCAGTTACCTTTGTAGTTACATGTCCAATGAAAGTATAAAATACTATTTGTTCTTAGAAATTATTTTTTATATATTAATCTCATTCTTCTTTCTCCCATTTTAGTCGTGAGATGGACAGTAAAGAAACTCTCAAGGGGTTGCACAAGATGGACGATCGCCCAGAAGAACGAATGATCAGGGAGAAACTGAAGGCAACCTGTATGCCAGCCTGGAAGCACGAGTGGCTGGAAAGGAGAAATAGGAGAGGCCCTGTGGTAAGTGGCTGTGGGTTACCTGATGTAAGGAAGAAAGCATAGGAGGAAGTGGGAAATGAAGCATAAATAGATCCTCTTTTAAGCTTTTTTTCTTCTTGATTTTGAATGCAGTCGTTTCATTTGCTTGATATTCTAGCCACTTGGAACAAAATACAGCTAAAACTATGCTCACTAAGCACCTTAAACTGTTATAGAAACTAAACTGGTTGGGTTGGGGAGGTAATGCTTAAAGCAACACTGCCCCCTACTGTCAGTAGCTAAAATCCTTTTAGTAGAGATTTATATTGTGCTTTAAAAAAGAAAAGCATTTTTTCTCATTTTATTTTGATATTCTTTCTCTAAGGTAGGATCCAAAGATCTGAGTTCCAGAAATCATCCAGGAAAGCAGAAAGGTTGAATAGACTCATGGGGTTTGAGGTAAATTTAAAAGATGCCCAGAGTTTGGGGAAAGAAAACCTAGATTGATAGAATTAGGAAAGAAAGGCATACTCTATCCTTTGCCATGGTTATTTGCTTTTAAAGTAGACAAATACTATGAAATGTGCTTGTCTTTCTAATAAAGGAAGTAGATCTCAATTGTTAATTAAGTGTCCCAGTATCAGTCTGTATCAGCAAGTTTTTATTTGCTTTTTGTTTGTTCTTTATAAGTAAAGATGACAAGTTAAGATTTATTAGGCTTGGGGGAGGGCAAGGGATGGTGGGTATAATCATAAAAGTTATTGGGCAAGCTACTCATTCGACAATTGAAACCCTTCAGCTGTATGATCATCTAGCCCTACATGCATCCCACTTGCCTTTTTTTTTTTTTTTTTTTAAGAGAGGGAGAGAAAGGGGGTGGGAGGAGCAGAGGGAGAGGGAGAGAGAATCTTAAACAGGCTTCATGCCCAGTGCCAGAGCCCGACATGGGGTTCGATCTCAAAACCCTGAGATCATACTGAGCTGAAATCAAGAGTGGGACGCTTAACCAACTGAGCCAGCCAGGTGTCCCCCACTTGCCTATTTTTCAAGTATAAATTAATTAAATGTGAATAAGTAAAAATTTTGTTCCTCAGCCACATTAGCCATGTTTCCAATGCTCAAAAGCCACATAGACTTCCCTCATTGAGCTGCATTCTGTCTTGCACATTCTACCCAATGGTGCTAACCCATGGAGCTAATATAGAATATATTTAATTGTTCCTTTATATACCAGGTTTTTAAGCTAAGCTGCTATATTACCCATGAGTCCTTTCCTTTCCAGCTAAGCTTCCACATTTCTTCCATTTGTTTTTCATATGAAGTAGTTTAGTGAGAACCCCTGACCGTTTTAGTAATCATGTCAGAGGATGCAGATGAAGAAATCAGGAATTCATCTTAGAAAAGAGGAAGTTCTTTTGAAACATCTTATAGAAGGGGGTACATTTTTGCCCAGTTAATATAAAGAACCTTTGAGCAGTTTAAACCATCTGAAGTGTGGATGTGCTGCTTTCTTGAGCTCCTTATACTGGTGGAGAGTCCAAATCTTTTGAGAATACCGTAAAGCAGAAATCATAACTTTTTGAAAAGAAGCCAATAAAGCCAATCCTTTATTACATATAAACTAGGACATTCAGTTATCTAAGGCCAAATTCTTTTTTTTCTCAAGTACATTATCTGTATATAGGACACAGGTAAAGAGGGAAGAGATGTGTGGAATAAGACAACATGTAGTCCTTAAGTTCAGTTATGCTACCCTATATCTCATAGTTTACAGATTTCATACTACCCTTAAGTTTATAGTCTACTTGGAAAGTCTGCTTTTGTTTGTTTTTATGTTTTATGTAAATTAAATCAGGTCCTTCTTGAAACGTGAGGTATAAACATCTCCAATTAAGAAAATGCAACTTATAAATAAAAATAAAGGCATGAAATACCACAGAACAGTTTGTGACTGTATGCCAAATGTGTGGAGTAGGCAGAGAGCAGTAACAATTTAAAAAGAAAAATGTCAGGCTGATAGAGTTAAGGGCGTTTGTAAAACATAGGATTTTAACCGAGCCTTAAAAGATAGGGGTTTTTCACCAGGTGAAGGTATGCTGTCTGGTGCGCTGCAGGCTGAAGATGTGGAGTGGGGGGAGGGGGAGTGAAAGCCCAGTAAGACGACAGGTTAGTCATGTTTGATAGGCACAGCAGCTGGCTAGCAGAACAGTAGAAGAGTAGTGGGAGAAAGGCAGGGAAGGTTAGGTAAGGCTACAGGGTTTGACCTTTTGGTCAGAGCTAGATTAGGTCTGCTGAGAAATAACAGGTCTTGCAACCTGCCTTTCTGCTTAAGAGATTGCTCTTCAAATATGTAGCTTCTATTGGTGATTCTGAAATACATGTCTAAAGCTACTGTAATAAAACATTGCAAAAAAAAAGACAATGGTTTTATATTAATCAGACTATTTGGGCATTTAAATTATGCCCATTATTGTTTTCAAGATCATGTATTTTCTCAATAGAAATGAAAAAGAAAATATCTCCTTGAATCTAGTTGAATGTAAAAGTGCTTATTTTGCACATTTGTTTATTAACCTGTGATTATTGATTTTGAATGTTAAGTGATTTAGGGCACATAATAACAGATAATACTAAATTCTAAAATTATGTGTAACAATTTAGTGATAAAGCCTAAATGAATGACATCTGTGGGGTAAAAATAGTCTTAACATTTATCATTTGAAGTAATACTAAATAAAAGTTGATAAATTGTTATGTTTGTATAATATTGTATAATGAAAACTTGAGTTCATTTCTTGGTCTGATGTATTCAAATGTACTTACTTTTTCTATTTTTAAGTAATCAGAATGTTGGGATTTTAATTTAGGTGGTAAAACCAATCCCTATTAAAGGAGATGGTTCTGAAATTCACAACTTGGCAACTGAGTCTCAAGGAGAGGGCCAGGTGAGCCCCGCGTCACCCGTTCCCAAAGGCCGACGCAGTCCTTCTCCTGGCAGCTCCCCATCAGGTCGCTCAGTGAAGTCAGAATCTCCAGGAGTTCGGAGAAAAAGAGTTTCCCCAGTGCCTGTAAGTTAATGTTTCAACAAGTATGTTAAGTTTCTACAATTTTTAGGTACATTTATAACACAGGAAAGATTGGCTAGCCATCTGTTAGAGCAGCATTTCTCCAAGTGTGGTCCACAGACCCTTGGTTGGGGGAAGAGAGCAGGTCCTGAGACCCCTTCTGTAGATCCATTAGATCAAAATAAGTTTTGTAATAAAACTGGATGTTATTTGCCTCTTTCACTGCATTAACATTTACAGTGGTGGGTAAATATAAAGCTTTAGGGTAAAGCGCACCTAAATTAAAGCTATGACAACAGAAATTGGGGTATTTTTGGCAGACATTTTCCTTAAGATGAGTTAAGTGAAGGAAGGAACTTCAAGAAAGACAAGTGAAATGTTTTTTTCACCAGTGAGATTAGAATTTTGGGAAACTCATATCCACCACTGTAAACTTGACAGTTTCCCGATACTTGAATTTTCTAACGAGATCAGTGATGTTATCAAATGTGATTTTTTTTTTAATGTATTGCACAGTGAAATGTGTAAACATTTAGGAGATCTGCATAACTTGGTGAACCAATATTTTCCCAATGGCCAGTGCATGATGAAACAAAATCATCCTTAGGTAAATGATCCATTCACATTGTGTAAGATAGACCATCTGGATTTTCATGTGTAACAGTAGGAAAAGTTTGTTGATGTGGTTTCAGATTCCATATCACAGTCTTCTTGGGACTAGTATCAAAGAAGAGTGTTCACAATTATTGGAAGAGTCTTTTAAAATACCTTTTCCAGCTGCATATATTTGTGAAGCCACATTTTCTTCATGTACTTTAACCAAAACCTCATTATCACAGTAGACTCAATGCAGAGACATGGATGAGAATCCAGCTGTCTTCTGTATTAAATCAGACATCAGAGAAATTTGCAAAATGATAGGTACTATCTTTCTGAGAGAGAGTAAGACTTCTAGTGGCAGAAATGCAAGTTAAAATTTACTTTCTAAACTTGAAGAGCAAAGAGCAAATGAGTGGGTGGTAGAATGACTAAGATCATGACCACAGGGTGAGATTTGGTTTTCCTTTGATCAGCATATAAATCCTTCCAGAAGTAAATTTTAAGTAAATTTTTTTTACATTAAAGCCCAAGATACCCAACAGTATTTATTGGCTTTATGTTGACACATCTTTAAATGAGCTATTTTTTTTAAACTTAAAACAAGAACAATCTTGTTATTGCTCATGAATCTGCAAATTAGGTGGGGCTCAGCAGGAATGACTTATGTCTGTTCCCCATGGTATCTGCTAAAGCTGGAATATCCAAGATGCTTCCTTACTCATGTGTCTGGTGCTTCAGCTGGGATGCCAGAACAGTTGGAGGCTGTTGACATCTCTTCCTCATACTGTGGAAGTTGGGTTGCAACACCAAGTTTTGCAAGCTGGGAGAGAGCATGGAACAGATTCTTTGTCTCTGTCCTCAGAGGGGACCCTGCTGACACCTGTTCTTGGACTTCTAGCCTCTGGATCTATGAGAGAAATTTCTACTAAGCCAAAAAAAGATATATCAAGAGGGCAAGTCCAGTGTGGAAGTTTTTATCAAGCTACCTTGTTTCCTAATGCCTTATTGCCCAAAGGTAGTTACATGCTAGTTGCATATCCAGAATCAGTGTGGTGGGGGACTACACAGGATATAAATACTGGGAGGTATGGTTTATAGGAGCCATCAAAGTATAAAAGTCTACCACAAGTATATACAGAATTGAGTTTCCCCTTCACTCCCCCACTTTAGGGTATATGTTAGTCAAAGTTACCCCTCATTTTTTTTTAACACCAAGTTAACATTTCATTATCTGGATAAATCACAGTTTATTTAATGAACTGCATACTAATGGGGACATGTATATTCCTTCTTTTCATTACCAAAAAGCAGTCTTGCAAACATACTTTTTATACATACATCATTTTACACATCTGTGAGCATATCCATAGTCTGAAGTGAATACTTAGGTCATATAACATGTACATGTATACTTGTTTTTTCTTTTACTTTTTAATAACTGCCTATTAAAAAAAATGGCCGGATTGAGATATAATTCCTATACTGTACAATTCACCTGTTTAAATTGTACTATTCATTGGGTTTTGGTCTATTCAGAGTTGTAGCCATCACTACAGTCAACTTTTAAAACATTTTCATCACCTCAAAAAGAAACCCCAGACCAATTAGCAGTCTCTGCCCAGCCCTCAGCAACCATTAATCTGCTTTCTTAGTCTATATATAATTTGCCTATTCTGGTTATTTCATAAATAGTAAATGGAATCATGCAGTATATGTGGTGTTTTGTTACTGGTTTCTTTCACCTACCATTATGTTTTCGAGGTT
Source organism: Mirounga leonina (assembly GCF_011800145.1). Taxonomy (NCBI): domain Eukaryota; kingdom Metazoa; phylum Chordata; class Mammalia; order Carnivora; family Phocidae; genus Mirounga; species Mirounga leonina. Next base: position 32,709,126 of record NW_023270426.1, read on the forward strand.
CATCCATGGTATAACTTGTATCAGTACCCCATTTGTTTTTGCTTGGTTTTTCTGGGGTTTTTTCCCCCACAAAATATGTTTATCAATGTATGCATTGATTTTTGCCATGTACGTATATATCTTAACAAAAATATTAGCTATGCAATATCATTCTTGTGGTTTTTTTGTTTGTTTAACATTCAAAATTAATTTCCGATTGACCCAATTCTCTGTAATTCTTTTTGGAAGTACTCCATTTTTAATTATAGAATAGCATTCTTTTGTATGGATATACACATTTGGTTTATCCATTTGTTAGTTGATGGATGTTTGGGTTGTTTCCACTCTTTGGTTATTATGAATAATCCTGTTGGGAACATTTGCATACGAATCTGTTTGTGTACATATCTTTCACTTCTCTTGGGTTTATACCTGGAAGTGGAATTGCTGGCTCATGTTTTCCAAAGCAGCTGTACCATTTTATTTTCCCACCAGCACTGTATGAGGGTTCTAATCCTTCATGTTCTCACCAACATTTATTATCTTTAACAATTAAACCAGGCATCAAAAGAACTAGAATTTCCACTGGGCATTGATATAGAAAGACCAAGTTCTAGAGGAATCAGTGGAGTGGAATGAGTGATATATATCACCTTCACCACAGGAGATTTTGTCAGCCTTCAGTAAAATGTCTTAATCTGGGGAAAGTCACTTGCCATTAGTTCTCTACAGAGTGTACCATGGGAGGAATTCCATGGTGGTGTTTATAAATTACCATTGCAAAAGAGCATTTAGTAACACATTAAGTGGAAGCCAGGAAATTGGATGTTTAATTTTTATCACTAGAAACAAATCATTTTGCTTGCTTATGGATGAATTTTTATGCTTTTAACCTTGGTTTACATAGTACTTTTCAAAGAACTCAAATATTTTCATTTTGTAAAATTACCACACGGTTGTCTCACTCAGCCAAATGTTTATCATTAGTTTTAAGGATGACTGAGATTTTAGAAGTTTACTTGTGATGCATATGTCAGATAAAAAGCATTTGCAAAATGCATTTTATCCCATCTTATTTTGGGGCATTTTTTCAGAATATAAAATGCCACATGGCCATCTGGTGTGACCCTTTTTTAGGTAGTTGTTTCTTATCAAGAAGTAAGCAATTTACCTAATAGAAAAACAATGCTGTAAAGTTTCAGAGTGGGCGAATCACACCACCTCGAAGAGCCCCTTCACCAGATGGCTTCTCACCATATAGCCCTGAGGAGACAAACCGCCGTGTAAACAAAGTTATGCGGGCCAGGCTGTACTTACTGCAACAAATAGGACCCAACTCTTTCCTGATTGGAGGAGACAGCCCAGACAATAAATACCGGGTGTTTATCGGGCCTCAGGTAGGATTTTTCACCATTTTACATTTTATTAGTATCTAGTACTAACTCAAATGTATGTACTATAACATTCTTAAATTTAGATCAGTTAATTCTCTTTAGTTAACTAAAGTGAATTTAAAATATATTTTGTGCTAGTAAACATTTTTATTTAATGTATTTGTGAACGTCTCTAGTATGACTCAGTATACTTTAGAATACAAATTTGATTTAATAAATTCACCAAAAATAAGAGATTAAGTCATAGTGTAGACTTTTCTTACATATCCTTATATATCTTACTATATAAGAATAATGAAGCAGGGTGCCTGGGTGGCTCAGTCGTTAAGCGTCTGCCTTTGGCTCAGGTCATGATCCCAGGGTCCTGGGATTGAGCCCCACATCGGGCTCCCTGCTCACCAGGAAGCCTGCTTCTCCCTCTCCCACTCCCCGTGCTTGTGTTCCTGCTCTCGCTCGCTCTCTCTGTCAAATAAATAAATAAAATCTTTAAAAAAAAAAAAGAATGAAGAAAATTAATAGAAACTTCGTTAAACTTGGAAATATAAAAAAAGTGATCTTAGGAATTCCAATAGAACCACAGATTTATTACCAATAGGTTCTCTTTTAACTCTTTAGAACTGCAGCTGTGGGCGTGGAACATTTTGTATTCATCTGTTGTTTGTTATGCTCCGGGTATTTCAACTAGAACCTTCAGACCCAATGTTATGGAGAAAAACTTTAAAGAATTTTGAGGTAATTTTTAATAAATGCTTTAGAGTAAAATTGCTAACAAATTTTTATGGCTCATTCCTGACAATTTTCCATGAGCTCTAAATAGACAGTGGTCATTTTGAAGCTGTGAAGATATTTAAGAATTATTTGAGGCTTATCTCTTATAATCCATTGACTGATTAGTTTTTTCTTCCAGATTGAAAAGAAAGTAAACACTGACCTGCTGTAAATCTTAGTAAGCTATATATATTCTTATTTTTGAAGCTCTTAAATTGGCTTTATGAAAATTTTATGAAATAAAAGACAATTCAATCTCTAGAACTCTTTATCTGTATATTATAGTGCGAATATCATTGTTACTGTCTTTTTTCAATGTTAGGTTGAAAGTTTGTTCCAGAAATATCACAGTAGGCGTAGCTCAAGGATCAAAGCTCCATCTCGTAACACCATCCAGAAGTTTGTTTCACGCATGTCAAATTCTCATACATTGTCATCATCTAGTACTTCTACATCTAGTTCAGAAAACAGGTTAGTACTTTTTAAGGAATTAAAAGCATTAATCCAGTGTTATTTTTTGATTTGAGAGGTCATTTTTTGTATCTGCTTGTTAAGTTGCTCTAAAATAATTTACTTACTGAATCTTGGCTTTGAAGTTAAAATCAGGGGTAAACAATATTAAAGGTCATCTGAGTATAGTGTAGGCACACATATATGCATACATATATATGGACTTTTCATCCTGAAAAACTACACTTGGAAAATGGCACCTTAAAAATCAGAGTATAATAAAGAGTCATAAGAAAAATCAGGTGGCAAGTATAAAATATAAGTGGCTACTGTTATCAATCATTACTTTTTGCCAAGTATGGTGTCTCATTCTGTTCATATACCATCCTCATTACGTAGGTTTTATCACTCTTTTGCAGACAATGAAGCTGAGACACTGTGTAAAAAATATGTCTTTAGTTCTTTTATAAACAAATTATATACAAGCCAAAGTGGTTTTCCAAAATCACTTTCCAATGTAGGACCTTTAATTTGTATGACATCACCACTTCTTTCATAGATATTTTCACAGAATCCTCATTACAGGCTGTTTTACTTGTGAGAACACAAGGATGCTCTTCTAAACAGACTAATCATTTGTAATTAAGAGGTAACAGTAGCCGTTAATCACAGGTATTGAAAATCTGCAGTGCTTCTCAAACTCTTCCATTGCCTAGCTGCTAATAAGAATGAACATGTAATGCTGAAGGACCTGAAATACAGCCCAAAATGACAGGTGTGAAAAAATTTTCAAGTCTCATGTGAATTTTCTTTCTTTTCCAAGTTCTTTATTGGGTTTCTTCATTGGTTTTAATGTAAAAATGAGTTTTTTAAATTACTCCAGAAAGGAATGCTGCTTCTCTAAAAAGGGTACCTCCTATATGTTCCTGAGGCACCTGTTTGAGAAGCACTAGTCTAAGTGATTAAGTCCCATCTTCATCCAAGCAATTTTTTTAAGTATTATTACTACTTCAAAATTCATGAAGAATAGAAAGTAATCAGGTCAAGGGATTTTTGAAGAAAAGAATGGAGAGACCTATGGGAAAAGTAAATGTTTAAATTTTCTTATTTTTGATTATTGATTTTAGAATTGCAGAGTTTTACAAGTTTTTTGGGAATTTTAGAGATTTCTAGTTTACATTGTTCAGTGATAACTGAAGCCAAAAGAGGTCATGCAGCTCAGCTGAGCAAAGGCAGAACCAGAACCTCAGTATCTTGACTTCTAGTTCAGGGCTCTTTCTCTTACTCCTTATGTCTTCTAAATAGATGAAAAAAGGAGCTTTATTTCTTGCGCTTCCTGACCCAAACGTATTCTGGAGCTCTTCTCCTTTGGATTCACATTCCTGTAGCTTTTTATTTTGGAAAAAATAAAAAATGTTTAAAACCAGGTAGGCAAAGGTAAAATAGAAAGTTTCTCTCTAAAATAAATGAAGATACCTTCCAAATATGAGCTGGCCTATGGAGGTTTTATGAATTCATTTGGATTAATGTATCCATGGGGAGAACCACTGAAGCTGTCATCTTGATATACTGAGTAATTATACTGTGTAGGTAAGTAGGTTAATATTTCATGTAATCACAGATTTTTATATCTAAAGACTACAAAAAAAAAACCCAAAAACCAGGAAATTTGTCTGGAGACCTGATTGCATTGTAATTAATTTTAAATTATAGAAGAAACAACAAAAGCCAGAATTGGGACAAAGTGAACCTAAGGTCCTAGTACGTAAATGGGCAAAGGGCATGAAGAGAATATTCACAAAAGAATTTCAAGAGGCTAACAAACATGAAAATGGTTTAGTTAACCTAATAACTAAGGAAATGATCATTAAAAAAAGATACCAGATTTATTTAGATAATTAGTAGAGACTTTGTCATGAGACAATTTAGTTCTTGTATAAGGATTTGCTTCACTGTATGTCAAGTTCTATAGCCTTTCTGGAAAAAAAAAATGGTTTTTAAAATGTTAATATTTGTTGATGCAGTAAATGTACTTTTTTTTTGACAAAAAAATTTTATCTGAGAAATGTACAAGATTTATATATATGACTGTTTGTCAGCATTATGGAAAAAAATGAGAACAGCTTAAATATCCAGCAAGGGAATGGTTAAAGTATACCCATATTAGGAATAGTTCATGCAGCTATTAAAATTATGCTTCTAGGGCGCCTGGGTGGTTCAGTTGGTTAAGCATCCGACTCTTGATTTCAGCTCAGGTCATGATCTCTCAGGATTGTGAGATTGAGCCTGGTCTCAGGCTCTGAGCTCCGGAGAGAGTCTGTTTCAGATTCTTCCACTTTTTACTGCCCCTTCCCCTGTTGTCGCTTGCTGTCTCGCACTCTCTTTCTCTCTCTCAAATAAATCTTTAAAAAAAAATATGCTTCTGAAGAATACTGAATGACATGAAACAAAATCTAGGTTATAATACTGTATGTTATGCCTGAACCCAATTTTTATATATGAAGGTATTGTGGGTGCATACATAATGAGGAAGAATTTTAATGGTTATTAATAGATGACATTATTATGGGTGACTTTTTTATACTTTGGGCTTTAAGGTTCATCAGGTCTCTGTCAGAACTACTCATCTCTGCCCCTGTAGCAGAAATAGCCATAGAGGATAAGTGAATGAATGGGTATGGCTGTGTTCCAGTAAAACTTTATTTACAAAAGCTGGAACAGGCTTATTTGATCCCCTTGTAGTATGCTAATACCTGCTCTCTACTCAAGTGACTTTAATTCTGAAAAATCTGTGCTAAAAAGAAAATGTGAAATGTAAAAGAAGTGGGTACAAAAATGTTTCTACTGGTTTCTTAAAATGTGAAAATACAGAAACAATTCATGTCCAACAATAAATGGATGCTGAAGTCAGAAAAGCATTTGAGTAATAAGTTGTACTTGCAACTGGACTAAATTGTGGAATTTTATTTTTTCTTCTAAGCTATTTTTGGTGTAATTTTAAAGTTACTTGACCTGGGATCATCTCTGCCATTAATATTTTTATTACAGACTGTTGTACAAATCATTTCTGCCATGGTTCTGTTAATTTTTGTCATTAACCACATGCATATTTTGACGGCACTTCCCCACTCCACATAGCTCCATAATTATGAAAAGAGATAAAGAGAAGGGGCAGATAATCAGGAGGGTAAAAGACTACTAGTGTGTGTGCCTTCACCTCAGGAATCATGCATCATGACTGCTGGACCTGTTTGTTCAGCTTTTATGAAAGTTTTTTAAGCAAACTGTTACTTTGCTGTCAGTCATTCAGACCTGTTTTTCAGGAATTATATAGCTTAAGGTTGTAGAAGAGTAGTATTAGGCCCAGAGAAAAGCCTAAGCTTAGTAGAGACTCTAATTTGTTGGGGTAGGTAGATTATGAGATATTCTCCTCAAATTAAAGCCTACCACAAACTGATTTTATGTCTCTGGCAGCTTATTTAACATCTCAGAACCTAGTCTTTATACTGTAATGGAAATACGGTTACTGATTTTTAAAAGCCACTCGTAACATCATGAAGGTTCAACAAAAATTTATAAAATATAAAACAAAACCCCTCTCTCCAGTCTGGGCTGCATACAAAATAACTATTGTTAATAGTTTAATAGCTTTTAAAAATTAAATAAAGGAAATAAAACTCTACCCTGCACTGTTTTTTTATACAGACACACACACACACTCCTCAGTACTTCTCTCATTATATTTTGATCTGAAACTTGTTATATTTTTGTTTAACTTTAGATACCAGGACCATTTTCCTGAGTCAGTACAAAAATACACACTACTTTCTTTTCATGGCTGTATAAGATTATGTAGATACGCCACAATTTATTTTGCCATTGCCATAATTAATGGACATTTAGTACACCTAATTTTTTGCCTATTAAATTTCTTTGTTTATATATTCCAAATAACTCTGTAGGATAGCATCCTAGAAAATAGGTTTTTTAGGTCATGTATATGTACATTAAGTAATTTAAGAAATACTAGCACTTTCCTTTCAAAAAATTTCAGTTTTTACTCCCACCAGCAGTATATATGAGAAGTTGTTTTCCTATGCCAATATCAAGGCCAGATGTTACCAACCTATACAATTTGTGTCAATCAGATTATTAAAAAAAAAAAAAAGATATGGTTTCATTAATATGCACTTTATACTTCATTTTTCATACTTAACTGACTATTGGTATTTTTCATTTCAATTGCCTTTTTATCTTCTTTGCCCATTTTACTATTGAATCATTACTAGTATTTTTCTTACTGATTTTTAAAAGCACTTTGTGTATTAAGAGTATTTCAAATATACACAATAAAGTTGCAATATTGCCATAAATTGGAATCATTCTATACAAATTAGAATTCTGTCATGCTTTTTTTTTTCACCATATAGTATATTGTAGATGTCTTTGTCATTTATGAATGTCTTAGATCCTTTTTAAAAGCTTCACAGTGTGTGGTGTACTATTTCTTTTAACCTTCTTTTGATGTTCATTTGGTTGATTTTTTTTCTTTATGCTAAACAATACTGCAGTGAACATTCTTTTATATACATACACACACACGTTTATTATTTTGTCTGTTTCCTTATGATGTATTCCTAGAAGTCTAGTTGAAAGGTTTTGCTTATTAACAATGTGACATATGTTTCTAGCTTAGTTTCTAGGAAAGTTGGATCAGTTTATGGACCCACAAAAAGTGCCTGTGATGGGCTTTCAAACTTACCTAGATAGATGAGCTCTTAAGTCCTTTCCAGTAATTGAAATCTTGAAACTATTGGCATATCACATGTTTGTATATAGTCAAACCTTATAGCAGTTTGTTCAAAAGGTACAACAGCAGAATTGAGGGGCTACATCGGTCTCTAAGATTGTAGTTCGTATATTGAATTGTATTCATAGCAAGGAAAGGTTAACACACACCCACACTCTATAAATACTAGTGGTGTGAATCTTATTTAAAATTACTGTATAGTAATAGGAGAAATAAATATTTCTCAAATAGTTCCACAGAAGATGCTCCTAACAAGACTTTCTAATCAGTTTTTTCATATTGTAAAGAATCCAAAATTGTTTTTAGCTATGGTGTTAATTCTGTATTATATTCTTTAGCATTTAATGCTTTCCTTTCCCCTTCCTCATAGTATAAAAGATGAGGAGGAACAGATGTGTCCTATTTGCTTGTTGGGCATGCTTGATGAAGAGAGTCTTACCGTGTGTGAAGATGGCTGCAGGAACAAGCTGCATCACCACTGCATGTCAATCTGTATGTGGCTCTTTTTCTCCCTGTGCTTCCTCAGCACAGTTACTCTAGGAGTCAACTATATTAGTTAGGATTTTAACCTGACTTTTGCGGGGAGAAGAAAAGAAGTATATCTAGGCCCTTATGTAAAGTTTTCAACGAATTGGAGTTTAGGATTTGTTAGGAGTTGAGCTTTGTGAGCAAAGAAATGTAATATAGTGTGATACATGTAGTAATGGAAGGCATGCACAGAATTAAAAACATAATTCTGGTCTGGAAGGTGTACGTGGAGGTGAGGAGGTAGAAGAAGACCTGGGCAGGCATGACAGGGTAACATGAAAGCAAGTTTTGGAATGACATTACCAGGTGATCAAGTGGGCAGAATGTTTTAAAAAATAGTTAGCAAAATACATGTTGTAAGAAAAATAGCATTTGCAAAAGGTACACGCATCAGAATAATTTTACCTCCTGTGTTTGCTTGCTTCTAGGTAAATACGTCAAATTATTTTTTGAGGTTCCTTTGATATAAACCTATACTAGCCATTAGCAGCAATTATTATATACAACTACTTAATGTTAAGCATTTATATTTTTTTTAAGTTTTTTTCCTTTAATTTTTCAGGGGCAGAAGAATGTAGAAGAAATAGAGAACCTTTAATATGTCCCCTTTGTAGGTCTAAGTGGAGATCTCATGATTTCTACAGGTAATTTTGAATTTTGAATTAATGATTTGGATATGTTTAATAAAAGATAAAAATGTTCTCAAAGTGTTATTTAAATCTTTTAACACGCTTTTGTTAATATTTCATTTAGCCATGAGCTGTCAAGCCCTGTGGATTCCCCTTCTTCCCTGCGAGCTGCACAGCAGCAAACCATACAGCAGCAGCCTTTGGCTGGGTCACAACGAAGGAGTCAGGAGAGCAATTTTAACCTTACTCATTATGGAACTCAGCAGATTCCCCCTGCTTACAAAGATTTAGCTGAGCCATGGATTCAGGTAAGTAGTTCTTATTCTTTGCTTCTCAAATAAACCTTTATAGACCAATTAATGTAGCTATCTCCCAGTTGTTTATATTATAATTTGCTTCCCTCCATCATGACTGATAATTCGATTGAAAATTTCACCTCTGGTGTTACCACTCTGCTGCTTATTATAGTTTAAACTTCAAAAATTCTTGGAGTCTCACCTCCCATCTCTAGAAAGAGCTCTGAACCATCAGACATCAGGATTATCTAAGGATAGACACTAGACTCCTTCAATGCTAACTTGTTCAAGTGTTTAATCCCATTTCTACCAAGAATTTGTCATTTTTCTTATTTATCACCATTTAAACTCAATTTCTCTTTTCTGTATCCTCATGGCATATATAGTAGGTGCTTAATAATTGCTGAGTGGATGAATAAGGGAAAAAAATATATGGCTTTTACCTTATATTAGCCATTTTTATTTGAAAGGGCAGTTTCCGTTTTTACTTTCTCTTCTGATGAAATGTTTTTTCTTCCTCAGTAAATTGGAATTTCTATTGGTTGGTTGGTTAGAGTCTAGTGATTTTCTTTGTCGTTGTCTGCTAAGTCTATTATGTTTTTAAAATGTAGAATCCCAAACTAAACAACGTCTCCAGTAGACAGTAGTGAAGTAAAATGCTTTCAGTAATCTGTTAAATTCTGTTTAATACTATTAAATTTGTAAACAGACACACCAATTCATTCAACTTGTGTGTCATTAGGATTTCCTTTTTCTTTTTATGACTATTATAGTCCTGCAGCTTTTGAATTCTCTTTTCTCAGCATGTAAGTAACCTATCATGAATCTAATAAAATTTGCAAACTTAATAAACATACTTTATTTCTTTTATCTGGTTCATTAGTGGTATTGAACATAGGCCCTCACCTGGCCCTTCATGAGTCCTCAAGAGAACTCTCGATACTTAGGAGCTATTGGACGCATTCTTTCAGGGCAGTGGTGTAGTCGGTTTTGCTTAAGCTTTAGGCTGGGCTATGCTATCTACTCCTAGTTTTTTACTAAGAATATGACATAAGACAGAATTAAGACTTAATCCATGGTATGCTCTTTAACACTACGTGCCAGGCATATAATAAGTTGACTATATTCTAGTTGATTTATTCTCCTTTACTGTCACCTTGTAACAGAACACATTTAAGTAAATCATCATTTATTTGCCCTAAAATTGTGTTTATTCATCTCTAAAATTTAGAAATTTTTCATATGATAAGTTATCTTAGGTTTTAAGTTTACTTTTACCTAATTGGCCCATAATGTCAAAACCTTTCCTTTATTTAGGGACTCTAGGGCTTTGCAGGCATGGTGATTTGATTTGAACATGAGTTTTTTTCTTTTTTCTTTAGATTTTTCCACTCCCTTCATTATAGTTCCATCTATTTTGTTGAGGGTTTTTTTTTTCTTTAACCTTTTTCTACAAGACAAAAATCACAGTAAAAGTTTTTGACTTACCACTGTCATCTATAGGAGAAATACTCTGTATCTCTTGGACACTCTAGTGCCTTTTTTGGTTTGGCTTTATCTTGCTTCAGTTTTTTCTCTGTTTAACTACCTTAATACAAATATAAAGTTGGGGTTCTTCACAGATTTTTTTTGTCGTAAGTATAGGAGTACAGAGTCATATACATATCCATCTAATTACTTAATGGAGTTCACTCTTAATTTTATTTGAGCTAATAAATGTAAAAGGGTTTGGATAATTAGCAGTTAAACTTGAGTATAAAATTCCTCCTTCTGATTAAGTGGCCAGAAACTGTGTAGATTGGTGAGGATTTAAGAAATGTCCACAATTTTCCTTTAGTAATCAAAAATCATGCTTATATTCAAATACTTGAGGTTCATTAGTTTTTCTCCACATTGAATTCATTGTTTGTTTGACTATAGGTATTTGGAATGGAACTCGTTGGCTGCTTATTTTCTAGAAACTGGAATGTAAGAGAGATGGCTCTCAGGCGTCTTTCCCACGATGTTAGTGGGGCTCTGCTATTGGCAAATGGGGAGAGCACTGGAAATTCTGGGAGCAACGGTAGAAGCAGCCCGAGTGCTGGAGCCAGCAGTGGGTCTTCCCAGACCAGTATCTCAGGAGACGTGGTAGAGGCATGCTGCAACGTTTTGTCAATGGTCTGTGCTGACCCTGTCTACAAAGTGTACGTTGCTGCTTTAGTAAGTAGCTTTATTATGTAACCAAAGCATTATGGGTGGGTTTTTTTTGTTTTGTTTAGAGCTTGTAGATACCACTCTTAAGATCCAGTGAAACTACTTTACCTGATTGAATTTTGGAAAATCCAAATCTTTATTCCATAATCCCAAGAAATTGCAGTTTTCCATTTATTCTCTTCATTTGGATTTTACTTGTTTTAATCTATTCAAGTTTTCTTATATACTGTTTACTTTTCTCCCCTAAAATAGCCATGTCTTGCTGTTCATATTTTTAAATTTACCTTCCACCTTACACATGATCAAATTAAAAATGCATGATCATAATTACTTTGATTTTTTAAAAATTTGATATTAGACATTAAGGAGAACTGGTTATTAATAAACATTGTTGTATGGAAATTCAGGATCCTTTTCACAGAGGAGGGTTCCATGACATAGATGACTGAGTTGTTTTTCTAGTCGAAGCTATTAGAAGTTGTCTTTCATGAGTGGGATGGAATGAGGAGGTTAATTTGTAATTTTGGAGGCTAATTTGACTTTCTCCATTCTGAGTATACATATCTTTAAAACAGGGTTTCCCAACCTCAGCACTATTGACATTGAGCCAGATAATTACGCTGTCTCATGCACTGTAGGATGTTTTAGTAGCATCCCTGGCCGCTACCCGCTAGATACCAGTAGCAAACCTCTCTTCTCCCTCCCACCCCCTTCATGACAACCAAGAATGTCTCCAGGCATTGCTTAGTGTCCCCTGAGGGTCAAAATTGCCCAGTTCACAACCACTGCTTTAGAATAATTCTTACCTAGTTCGTTTTTAAAACTCATTAATCTCTCTGCTTCCACTCTCAGTCTTTTTCTAATCCATCCTATAACAACTATGCCCTGTGAATCTTCTTTTTGAGAGGTAATACAGCCTGACGGTTATGAACATGAATTTGGAGTCAGAACTGAGTGCTTTCATAATTTATCATCCTATCTGGGGTACTTGAATAATCTGCTAGTTAAACTGGGACTAGCCTAGGCAATCTGAACGTAAGGTTAAGATTATAGAGACCTTGATTCAAATTCTGGTTCTTCATTTGCCAGCAGTGTGACTTTAGGACTCATTAAATTTCAGCTTCCTCACATATAAAATAATGAAAATGTTACCACTTAGGTTTGAAATGAGATTGTGTAAAACCTCTAGCCATAATGTCTGGCACACTGTAAGAACATTGACTATATAGTAGCCATCAGTATTCCTTAAAGACCACTTTGATTATTCCCTAGGTTAGAAACCCTTAAGATGATTCCGTTGCTTTAGCAGCATTTCCAAAAGCATATTTCATGACAGTTTGGCAGGATTATGAGAAAACCTCCCCTGAAGAAAGAGTTCTGTGTTCAGTTAAAATTGACGCGCAATGAATTACACGAGTTAAGTGGGTCTGTTCACTGCATGGCTTCTAGGAACCTTCAGTAAGCTAATGTACATTAGGAATTTTTAAGAGCAAGAAGTAGAATGCATTATTTCCCAAATCTATCTTACCATGGTCTGTTTTTTTATGTAGAATATCCAGGGACCAGCATACTGTAAAGACCAATGTTCTTGGCCCACCTTTTTACCTCTTTTTCTTATTATTTTCCAACACAAACCTTCAGGCATACTTGGTTGTTCAATGTACTGCCTTACTGTCTGGTTGTTTCTTAAGTTCACATGGTTTCCCATGTAGTTTGTGAGCTGTGAAGTGAAGAGACTCTGAAAATCATACTATATTCTGATTCCTCTATAATTAGTGTGCCATGCACAGTGGAAGCAGAAATGGCTTCTTCCCTTAAAAGCTCTGCATTCTTTCTCCCTTCCCTTTTGTCTTTCCTGTTTTCCCCTCCCCTCCCTCATTTGCTGAACCATTTGAGAGTTATTTGCAGGCATCACATGACATTTCAGCTCAAATATTTTAGCGCGTATCTTTTAAGAACAAATACATTCTTCTGTATAACCACAGTGCAATCAGCAGACTCAGGAAATTTAGCATTAATAACAATATTATTATGTACTTATGAAATCCATAATCAGATATCCCCAATTGTTGCAGCAGTGTTCTTTACGGCTAAGCCACAGACCTTACTCAGTTTTTACCAGTTTTTCCATTAATGTCTTTTTTCTGTTTTAGGAGCCAGTCCAGAAACTCACATTGCATTTAGTTACTGTGCTCCCTTAATGTCTTCCCATCTGTGACAGTTCCTCAGTCTTTCCTTGTCTTGGATACATCTTGACATTTTTGAAGTGTGCTGGCCACTTATTTTGAAGAATGTCCCTCATTTTGGGTTTATCTCATATTTTCTCATGATTTGATTGAGTTTATGCATTTTTCATAAGAATACGAGAGGTGATGTTGCTATTCTTAGTGCATTGTATCAAGGGGTACATGATGTTGGTGTGTCTTATTATTGGTGATGCTGTCTTTCATCATTTGGTTAAGGTGATGTCTGTTGGGTTTCTTGCTATAAATTACTATTAATAAATATCTTGGAGGAGATACTTTGATCCTGTTTCTCTTAAGAATTTTGCCCACTGATTTTAGCATTTGTCAGTGGATTTGCCTATGGATTGAAAGTATTAGAGTTTGTCTTGTTGCTTAGATAGAATACTATTTATAATACCTGAACAACATTAGGCAAATTAACAAATAATTTGCAAAATGCATAGTAAATAAATTAGTTTTTCAGGATTAGAGTACATATTTTTCTGATAACTTCATTGCTTTTGTGGCATTTGTTGTGTTGTGTGCTTTCCCGAATACTAAAATTAGGTTGTTTACCTGGTCCCTTCAATGACAGAACATTATAAAAAAATACAGTAAAGAGATTTTAAGGTATTTGGAACTCACTCAGACTATATAAGAGAATATAAAGTTTTGGATGGGAAGGTTTAATTTTTAAAGCAAGAGAGTCTTACTGAAAATTCGGAAATCAAAACGAGTCTTCTTTTTTATTTTAATGAAATAATCAAAATACGCCTTTTATCTGGTTTGCTATTTAAATCAATATTTGTTCTCTGAGAGCCAGTAGTAAAAGTTCTGTGCTTAACACAAATGATGTAAAACTTACGAAATTATGGAATTAGACCTTATTATTATGGTGCTCTAATGGTGATTTTCTGTTTCCCTCATTCCTTCTATATTAATTAATTGGAATTCTTCTATCAAGAGGAACTGTCTCTTCTCTCCCCATTGATGTATTTCTTAAGTTTTTAAATTTATACCAATATAGGCTGATGGGTATTTATTTTCATCTATGGATTAAAATCCAGTACTATCATCATTTAATTTGTTGCTCATATTATTCCATCTTTGGCATTGAAAGCTCTTTTTTAACTTCTCATTTTGAAATTCATACTTCAAAAATTGCAGAAATAGTTCAGAGAGTTTCTTTGTACCCCATCTGTTTATTTATTCATTTATTTGTATCAGTATGGATTCATGGATTATTTATTTATGGGTTATAATCCTTTCCTATCATTATTTATTTTATTAAATCGCCTCAGATTATGCCAGGGTCTTTGATGCTTTTCAAATGCAATTAAACTGACCTTCAGTTTTTTCCTCCCAGAAAACGTTGAGAGCCATGCTAGTATATACACCTTGCCATAGTTTGGCAGAAAGAATCAAACTGCAGAGACTTCTCCGGCCAGTTGTAGACACCATCCTAGTCAAGTGTGCAGATGCCAATAGGTAAGGCCCTATTGATGAACTGCTTCAAACCCTCTTATATTAAAAGCCTAGCAACAAGCCTCACACCTGGTGAGTATTTGATACATACTTATTAAATGAGGCTTTGAATATTGTTTTCTAATATGAGATGTGAAATTAAAATGTAACACTTAAAGCTGTTAAACACTAGGGAGAAGGACTAATGACAGGCTAACAAACTGCATGGATAACCATATTGTGTTGTGATTGATTTTATCTTAAAGTAATATTCTTAATCTCAACTCCAGTTGAAAGAACAATAGGTGTTATATACATAATCTCATTTTAGAGAATGAGTTACATGGGATAGGAACCAATAAAATCATTGCATCTGCTTAAAAAAACAATTCCATATTTGCTGTGTAATGGAATTTTACTCTATGACAGTTTATGCTAAAAAAAAAACCCACAGCAACAAATTCCATATAGCCCTGCAATATCCTTAAAAACTGACAAGGAACAAGAGTAATGCTAATTGGAGGGGTAAGGATAAGTAGAGAAGTGAGGCACAATCATAGTAAAAAATAAACTGTGCTTTTATGAGACCACTGGTTCGCTTACTGCTCCTTTAATGAGTACAGCTGGCGCCAAAGGTCATTGGGCATTCTCCCTCTTCCCGTCCCACCCTTCTCTGGGGGCGGGGGGAGGGGGAGTACACTGAATCTCCCTTGTTGTGCCTCAGCCATTATACCCATTTGGAGCTCGCTCAGCCCAACTTTTGTCTTCCTAAGTCACATGATGTAGTTTGTAGGTTTGTATGGTCTCAAAAACTAGGTGCTTAGATTTGACTTGCTTGTCATTTCATGAAGTCTGTCTTGTGCCTCCATTGTTTTCTCTACACAAGCCTATGGATAGAAAGTATTAGAGTTTGTCTTGTTGCTTAGAATACTATAATACCTGAACAACATTAGGCAAATTAACAAATAATTTGCAAAATGCATAGTAAATAAATTACAGTTTTTCAGGATTAGAGTAATTTTTCTGATAACTTCATTGCTTTTGTGGCATTTGTTGTGCTGTGTGCTTTCCCGAATACTAAAATTAGGTTGTTTACCTGGTCCCTTCAATGACAGAACATTATAAAAAAATACAGTAAAGCGATTTTAAGGTATTTGGAACTCACTCAGACTATATAAGAGAATATAAAGTTTTGGATGGGAAGGTTTAATTTTTAAAGCAAGAGAGTCTTACTGAAAATTCAGAAATCAAAATGAGTCTTCTTTTTTATTTTAATGAAATAATCAAAATACGCCTTTTATCTGGTTTGCTATTTAAATCAGTATTTGCTCTCTAAGAGCCAGTAGTAAAAGTTCTGTGCTTAATACAAATGAGGTAAAACTTATGAAATTAGACCTTAAATAATGAATATTATTATTTGTAGGGACATTGTTAATGTGATTTTAGTGGTGGAAAAGCGAACACTTGTGGAAGCTTTTTTCCCCACCTTTTCACATAGCATTACATTACTATTGTCCTTTTAATGTGTATTTTATCTAAGATCCAAGTCTGACGTTGCTTCTTTCATTTTTAGTCGTACAAGTCAACTGTCTATATCAACACTGCTGGAATTATGCAAAGGCCAAGCAGGAGAGTTGGCAGTTGGCAGAGAAATACTTAAAGCTGGTAATAACATTTTACTTAATATAGCACGTCTTACCATTTTCCTTCGCCGACTGTCTAATCCCGTAATCTCTGATAGGGCAGTTGTAAACGGGAGTTTGGAATAATTGTGTAAATTGATTGAGTCAGCTAACATTAGAAATATGAATTAATCTAAGAAATTCTTTCTTTTTTAAAAGATTTATTTATCTGAGAGAGACCGCACAGGGGAAGGGGCAGAGGGAGAGGGAGCAGACTCCCTGCTGAGCACAGAGCCAGACTCAGGGCTCAATGCCAGGACTCTGAGATGATGATCTGAACCAAAATCAAGAGTTGGCCATTTAACCGGACTGAGCCACCCAGGCGCAACCCCTAAGAAATTCTTAAAATGAATATAATTAGAGTATTATTCTTGGCATTATGCTATTTTGATCATGTTTTTAGATTTTAATATCACTGTTTTTCAATTATTTTTGCTTTCCTTTTCATAGGATCCATTGGTATTGGTGGTGTTGATTATGTCTTAAGTTGTATTCTTGGAAACCAAACTGAATCAAACAACTGGCAAGAACTTCTTGGCCGCCTTTGTCTTATAGACAGACTGCTGTTGGAATTTCCTGCTGAATTTTACCCTCATATTGTCAGTACTGATGTTTCACAAGCTGAGCCTGTTGAAGTCAGGTAATTTTTCTTCTGCAAATATATTACTTTGTTCTTCCTTTCTACTCCATCCCCACTCCCCTAAGAAGGACACATTTTAGATTCATGAAAGACTCAGAAATTACAGAGCATATATAGGTCACTAATACCTTAATCTTTGATTGATATAAAAACCTCAAGTCTAGGCTACTTAATTAAAAATTTATAGATCCTTTGTTCTGAAATTATTTTTTTAAATGTGTAAGTTGTAAATTAGTACCTTTTTTAATTTGCATATATTTTGCAGTAATTTTGACTTGTCTAGTAATTGAATGTGGTTTTTTTTTCTTTCAGGTATAAAAAGCTGCTGTCCCTCTTAACCTTTGCTTTGCAGTCCATTGATAATTCCCACTCAATGGTTGGTAAACTCTCCCGAAGGATATATTTGAGTTCTGCAAGAATGGTTACTGCAGTACCCCACGTATTTTCAAAACTATTAGAAATGCTGAATGTTTCCAGTTCCACTCATTTTGCCAGGATGCGTCGTCGTTTGATGGCTATTGCAGATGAGGTGGAAATTGCTGAGGCCATTCAACTGGGCATTGGAGACACTTCGGATGGTCGACATGACAGCTTTTCGCAGGTGTCTGTCCCTACCAGCTATCCCGAAACCAGAGAGAACAGCTCCCCTGAGTGCATAGACCATTTAGAGAAAACTGGAAAAGGACTGCGTGCTACAAAACTGAGCGCCAATTCAGAGGACATTACTGACAGACTGGGCAGCATTTCAGTAGGACTTCCCAGTTCAACAACAATGGAGCAACCAAAGCCAATGGTTCAAACAAAAGGCAGACCCCACAGTCAGTGTTTGAACACCTCTCCTTTATCTCATCATTCCCCATTAATGTTTCCACCCTTGTCAACTCCTTCTTCATCTGCCCCCTCTGCACCAACTGGTACTGGAACAGATGTCTCTAAGCATAGACCTCAGGGATTCATTCCCTGCAAAATACCTTCTGCATCTCCTCAAACACAGCGCAAATTTTCTCTACAGTTCCAGAGAAACTGTTCCGAAAACAGAGACTCAGATAAACTTTCCCCCATCTTTACTCAGTCAAGACCCCTGCCCTCTAGTAATATACACAGGCCAAAGCCATCTCGACCTACCCCAGGTAATACAAGTAAACAGGGAGATGCCTCAAAGAATAGCATGACACTTGATCTGAACAGTCCTGCCAAATGTGATGACAGCTTTGGCAGCAGCAGCAATAACAGTAATGCTGTCATACCCAGTGATGAGACAGTGTTCACCCCAGTAGAAGAGAAATGCAGATTAGATGTCAATGCAGAGCTCAACTCCAGTATTGAGGACCTTCTTGAAGCATCTATGCCTTCAAGTGACACAACAGTAACTTTTAAGTCAGAAGTTGCTGTGCTCTCTCCGGAAAAGGATGAAAATGATGATACCTACAAAGATGATGTGAATCATAATCAGAAATGCAAAGAAAAGATGGAAGCTGAAGAAGAAGCAGCTTTAGCAATTGCCATGGCAATGTCAGCGTCTCAGGATGCCCTCCCTGTAGTTCCTCAACTACAAGTTGAAAATGGAGAAGACATCATCATTATTCAACAGGATGTAAGTATAGTCTTGAAGAGATTAGAGAGTTTCCTTGGACCAAGCTGAAAGAAATCTAACTCAGAAATGATGCTTTTCACTGAGTTAATCGTGAGAAGCAGTTTTTCACATAGAATTATACAACAGTTTTGTGTCGTTGCTTGACCACAAACACTACTTGCCTATTTCAAAGGCATTTCTGGTTGCTTCTGTAATGGTGATCACTTCTGCATTTGACATTGGTCACCAACACAGTCCCTTCAGAGGTCAACTTTATAGATGGTTTGGGAAGCCAGGCCGAACAAGAATAATATTTTGCCAGACTAATTTCACAAACTCTTCCTCTTGTAACTTAACAGTAAAAAGATTGCTTTCATTTAATACGTAGACACCAGAAACTCTACCAGGACATACCAAAGCAAAACAGCCTTACAGAGAAGACACTGAATGGCTGAAAGGTCAGCAGATAGGCCTCGGAGCATTTTCTTCCTGTTACCAGGCTCAAGATGTGGGAACTGGAACTTTAATGGCTGTTAAACAGGTAAATATCTAGGGAGCACATAAATGACTTAAATTATAAAAACGAAGCATGAGCAAATAAGAAAAATAAAGGATATGTCCCTGTGTGTATACACTGTAGTTCTTTTCAGAAACCTGAATTTCAAAGTAAATACTGCTGAAGCACCAAAAGCATCATGAATTCTAATGAAAAGCTGAAGCATGATTATTTTAATGAACTGTAGAAATGACCCCTGAAAGTATAGTCTTGAAGCATGATTATTTTAAGATGCAGCATCACAATGGGACTCATAGAGGTTGTTTTTGGTTTGGGTCTGTGCTTTTTATAAACAAGAGTTAGGGTTTCCTACTCCTTTTAGCAGTGTTACCAGTGCAGCAACATCTTGGGATCTCTGTAGTTGACTTTTTATATTGAGCATGCTTATCAAGATAAAATAATAAAGCTTTCATTTTTAAATGATGTTGGTTCTTCTATGAATAGGCTTTTCTCATTCTATCTTTAAACAGTTTTGGAGGATTGGCAACATCCCAGTTTTTTCCCTTTTTCTGGTATTTCACTGCTTCTTAAGCTAGACTCTCTTTTCTAAGAGCTTGACTTGGTTTTTTATAAAGTATCTACATTGTATCCATGAGCATAAATGCCAACTCCTGTTAATCTATAAACTGATCTGAATTTGTCCATTTTAGATCAGATTGTTAGTGAAGTTTGTAAATAGAATAATTCATCAGAATTCAAAACTTTGTAAACATGGTTATTGAAACAGGTGACATATGTCAGAAATACATCTTCTGAGCAAGAAGAAGTAGTGGAAGCATTAAGAGAAGAGATCAGAATGATGAGCCATTTGAATCATCCCAACATCATTAGGATGTTGGGAGCCACATGTGAGAAGAGCAATTATAATCTCTTCATCGAATGGATGGCAGGTATGTTCCTGTTTTAAATCACCAGTAATAGTACATGAATTGAACTTTCTGGCTGATACTAAATTTAGGAAAAACAGTTTAATAAAGACATTTTTAATAAGTAGTTGTTTTTCTAAAAGCAAATCATCCCTAACATAATACGAACCGGAAATACTTTTTTTTGTCTTATACTTACTGATTGGTGGGCAGCAAAGCAAAGTTTATTGAGCAATAGTACAAAGCTCCCAAAGACAGAGGGGAGCCAAGAGGGTTGGGTTGCCCATTTTGTCTTACATTTAAATATAAATAAGATATTCATTGTCTCGGTATCATATGATCTCACTGATATGAGGAATTTGAGAAACAAGACAGGATCATAGGGGAAGGGAGGGAAAAATGAAACAAGACGAAACTGGAGAGGGAGATAAACCATAAGAGACTCAATCTCAGGAAACAAACTGAGGGTTGCTGGAGTGGAGGGGGGGTGGGAGGGATGGGGTGGCTGGGTGATGGACACTGGGGAGGGTATGTGCTATGGTGAGTGCTGTGAATTGTGTAAGACTGATGAGTCACAGACCTGTACCTCTGAAACAAATAATACATTATATGTTTTTAAAAATATTCATTGTCTCTACCTTTCAGACTTTTTCAGTGTTTCTTTTTAAATGATTGTGTAACACTGTTTTATAGGGATAATTTTTAAAAAACCTGCTATGTATAAGACTCATGTTTTTCCAGGTGGCCATCAGTGGGACAGATTTGAGATGTTTTAACGTGACAATATAAAAATGAAATTAAGATATAACTTGGAAAAATTATTGTAGGTAAACTAGCACTGAAGCATAATGTTGAACCTAATTATCTACTTGAACAAGTAAAAACTGAATTTTATGTGATATCATATGTACAGTAAAACAAGTAACTTGGGATGTAATAAATGATAAGTGCGTGGTTTAACTTCTTAGATTTTTTTTTTGCAACTGAAGGAATGGATTTCTATTTACATATCTGTTCTTTAGTATGTTCTCTGATGTTGGTTATAGCTGTGTTGATTGTTGTTTTTAGGTTGACTATTATAAATACTTCTCAGTGTGAGGTTTATTGAGTTTGTGACCTGTCCCAGGTCAGAGCTGGTAAATAGTAGAATATGAAGCCTCATGCTGGATCTTCTGGCTCCTCTCTTGCCTGGCTTCTCTCTACCTTCTGCAAAATAACATGTTAGCATTCTTTACTTAAGTCTTACTAAGAAAGGTATTTTGTGTATCTTGGTCAAAAAGAGAGATGAATGGTACATTGCAGAAATAGTTCCATGTAAAATTGTTAAGTTTTAAAGTTTTCTGAAATCTTGACCTTCCAAAAAACTATTTCATGAAAGCTTGATGAAAATGTCTAATTGATAGGTTTTCAGATTCCTGGAATGTGTTAATTTTAAAATCTGTTTGACTTCTGATGCAGAGGATAAATTTAACATTTCAGATGTGAATGTGAGCTCTTGGGGCACAAGCTTATATAACCAAAGTGTAGTAAACAGTTTTAATTTTGGCTTGAGTTTATGATAACTATTATATGTTTGTCTTATAGGGGGATCTGTGGCTCATTTGCTCAGTAAATACGGAGCCTTCAAGGAATCAGTAGTTATTAACTATACTGAACAGTTACTTCGTGGCCTTTCGTATCTCCATGAAAACCAGATCATTCATAGAGATGTCAAAGGTAGGTATTCTTCTAATTACTACCTACTAGTAATAAATAGAAAACAAATGTAGTTTTACAACTTGGACCTTTGTTGATGGTTTCTAACTTGAGATCAACTATGGGATTGTTTCTCCTGAGTAACTCAAACCACTAGAATTAATAGAAGTGAAAGGAACCTGTGGAGTCATGTAATCTACCCGCTTCAGAGAGACTGACTTTTCCAGTGTTACTGCTCATTGATGGCAAACCAGGTATAAAAATCAGGTCTCTGATTTCCTGTCTTGGTCTTATGACCTACTGCCTCCCCAAAAGCTCCTGTTCCTGGTTTTATTCAGAATAATTGGGATATCATGTACTTCTTTTGAGAAAAATCCTTTCAAATCTTTTGCATTTCAGCTTATTAAGAACAACTTTGGGGGGCGCCTGGGTGGCTCCGTCGGTTGAGCATCTGCTGTCAGCTCAGGTCATGATCCCGGGACCCTGGGATCGAGCCCCGCATCGGGCTCCCTGCTCAGTGGGAAGCCTGCTTCTCCCTCTCCCCCCCACCCCCGCTCATTCTCTCTAATAAATAAATAAAATCTTAAAAAAAAAAAACCAGCTTTGGTTTTCTGACATGAATGTCTGTGGCTAGTATTTGACATAACCTATTCAAGTAATTTTACAACATTAATTTTTTATAATTGTGAAAGGACTATATATTTTGAATTGGTCTAGGTGAGTATGTTTCAATAGCACTTTGTCTTAAAATGGAAACTACACTAAAATTTTAACTTTGAGGGAAGATTTTTGTTGGGAATCATTATATTAAAGCTTTTTAACACTTAGTAACATTTCATTAAATGTCTGCCTTTATCTCTTTCTGCCTTGTTACTTTGATCTTCCCTCTGAGGATTTGGATTTTATTTATTTTGTACTGTTGATACCTGTATGCCTTTAGCAAGAATGAAGTGAATTCAGAGGGGAGATTTCTCTGAATGCTTCCATGTCCACTTCCTTTGTTACTGTCCTGTTTCGTGAGTAGTATTTTACTGAGTTTTTAATCTGTTCTTTTGTTTTTAACATACAAGGTCATTTGCTGTTTCTGTTGACAGGTGCCAATCTGCTAATTGACAGCACAGGTCAGAGACTGAGAATTGCAGATTTCGGAGCTGCAGCAAGGTTGGCATCAAAAGGAACTGGTGCAGGAGAGTTTCAGGGACAGTTACTGGGGACAATTGCATTTATGGCACCTGAGGTGAGAAGCAGCTTTCAGTGTGATGAAAGAAAATATTTGGAGTTCTTTGTGACAGAATTACAGCAAATTAGTTTGCAGTATTATTCAGTATATGCTTACCAATTAGAAGCTCATGGCTCTAAAATAAGGTTTTAATGATATCCTTGATTTCAGACCCTTACCTTTCCATCTTTGTCTTGACAAAATTTTAAAAGACAGGTTTTAATAGTTTTGCCTATAAGGCTATTTCTAACAAAGAATTTTGGGGTAATTTGTACTACTAGTGTTGTAGTACACCCAAAGAACACATAATTAGGAATCTCAACCATTATTCTCTCCCTATTCCAAAGGGAGGTGAGCACAGAGAAGCTGGTCTTAGTAGTAGTGGAAGAAGTTTAACTAAGCATTGCTATTCTGAATCAGGCTTCTTCTGTTGTGTTCCGAACTCTTCATGTTTATATGTAGTGATAATCGTTGTCCTCTGGCTCCATAGTTTACTTAAGTGCACTATGGGGATGCTTGGAAATTCTATGATGCGACTCTTTTTCAGAATCTCAGAATTCTCCAAAATACTTTTGTGCCACATAGGAGATTAAGCTTGTTGATGAAATAAATGAGACATCAGGGTAGTCCATGGAGTTGCTGTCTGTACCACTGTTTTGATCTGAAATAAAAAACTAGAATCCATAACTACAGAATGTCTTTCTCTCTTTTTAATGAGTCATATTTCCAAATTAACTCTCTATTTTAGGTACTAAGAGGTCAGCAGTATGGTAGGAGCTGTGATGTGTGGAGTGTTGGCTGTGCCATTATAGAAATGGCTTGTGCTAAACCACCTTGGAACGCAGAAAAACACTCCAATCATCTTGCTTTGATATTTAAGGTAACTGTGATATAAAAATTACTTCTTTCTGCTAAAACTGGCAGGAGGCAGATTTTCATGGGTTCTCCTTAACTCTCAATCTCAGGTGAAAGCATATCCTCCTTGAAATAAATATGCATGTATACATCTCCAGGAATTTATATGGTGTGGTGAATGTTGGCAGCATGTACAGTTGGTCCTCATTTTTCACAGTAGTAAAGCTCTATAAAGTCACAGTGAACAGTGAGTTAGCAAATGATGAATCATTGTTTCTCAGTGAAACATGTAAATAGATATATCCAACTTTCAAATGTAAAAACATAGAGCTCTTTATGTACACAAGCTGCCAGTTCTTAAAATCTGACTTACTATTTTCTGTATTTAAGAAATTTACACCCGAGTCGGGTACCAAATCCTGTCTGTTCTACCTTTCTGACAACTCTGAAATCCATTCTGTCCATTTCCAGCAGAGAAGAATATAATAGTTGAAGTTTTTAGCTTTTGATCCAGACATGTGCTAGTTAAAAGCTCAGGCTCTGATGTGGGATGGGGTAACCGGGTGGGACATTGGGGAGGGTATGTGTTGTCATGAGCACTGGGTATTACATAAGACTGATGAATCACAGACCTATACCCCTGAAACAAATACATTATATGTTAATTAACTGAATTTAAATTAAAAAAAAAAAAAAAAAAAAAAAAAGCTCGGGCTCTGGAGTGATACAGACATGGTTTCAAACCATGGCTCCAGCCTTTAATAGCCCTGTGGCTAGGGAAATGACTTATTCGATCTACCCTCTGTTTTCTTGGTTGTAAAATGGGTATAATGACAGCACCTACTTCATGGGATTATTATGGGAATAAGCAAATTATCTCTGGGGCTGAGTAAAGCGAAGTCCACTGCACCAGCACCCTGTCCCGGCACCTCCCACCTGCCATAACAGCCTCCGGTCCTTCCCACACTTTAGAGCCCTTCCTCAATCGGTGCAGCTGTGTGTCTGATGCACTAAATGGACAGGTGTGGTCTCTCTCACTTTGAATAGCTCTCTCTGCTGAACAGTAGAAAATGTACGTGAGCATATAGTATAAAGTGAATACTTTACCAACCTGTCTAAGCATTTTGGTGCACTTAGTCGTGTAAAATTTGAGACAATAAGGGAAACCCTTAGATCCATCTGCTCAGGATGTATTTGGTCAAATTTCTAAAAATTCTAAAATTGGAAGGTTCTTGGAGGAAGCCTCCCATCCAGCAGGTGAGTTTTTCCATAGATTCTGTCAGAAGAAAGTCCACGCACCTCAGCTTCAATTCTTCCATGTACAGAATGCATGTGTACTACAGAAGTCCCAACTGTGCCAGGTGTCAGCATGCTGGTGGTTTTTCTTACAGATTGCAAGTGCAACTACTGCTCCGTCAATCCCTTCACATTTGTCTCCTGGTTTACGAGATGTGGCTCTTCGGTGTTTAGAACTTCAACCTCAGGACAGACCTCCGTCAAGAGAGCTACTGAAGCATCCAGTCTTCCGTACTACTTGGTAGCCAATTATAAACTATAATGGAGACCGGATGCTCAACGAGGCAAAACTTTTGTGGGGAACCACGCTGATAATATGCTGGCCTTCATGCCACCGAACAGCAATGAACAAGACCAGTGGGGAACCCTTAACCTAAGTATGTGATTGACAAATCATGATCTGTACCTAAGCTTAGTATGCAAAAGTCCACAATTTGTGCAGAAACTAAACCGTGCCTTTCAAAGAACTGGCCATAGGTAAACAGGAAAGCAGCGAAGTTTGCATGACTAATTAACAGAAGCGTATTTTGGGGGTTTTTTTGGAGCACTTTTTCAGCAATATTAGCAGCTGAGGGGCTCAGGATCTATTTTAATGTTTCAATTATTCTTCCATTTCATATCGTGATCACAAGCAGGGGGTTCTGCAATTCCGTTGTTTTTTTGTCACTGGCTATAAATCAGTATCTGCCTCTTTTAGGTCAGAATATGCTATAACTAGCAGTAAATATATTTTTAAAAGTTGGTAACTTCTTTATGAACCACAGTTGACCTTTATTTTTTAAATGCCTGGGCAATTGTGGTTCACTGTGCATTTTACTGTTGGCCCATTCATTTCGTTTTTGGAAATCATGGTTCTATATTTTCATTTCACCTTCACTTTTGTTTAATATTCAGGGAAAGGTGATCTTTTCAAACCAGAAAAAAAAAAAATAGAACTAGGTGTGAACTAGAGTTTATTAAATATCTTGCTATTGCAAGAGGCTTTTTTTTAATACAGATTTAATTTTGTTTTTTAAAATTGGAATATAATAAAATACTACCTTCACTGAGTCAGTCACTGCTCTTTTCATATAGGTTAAATATAAATTAAGTGAAAATCAACTATTCTCTGTGATGCAGCTCAAAACCAAGATCAAGATTACCTTGAAATTTGATTTTTTTTTTTTAATGTATTGGTTTCTTCTGTAGGAAACTTCACACCATTGAAGTCTTATTTTGTATGTAACAATCTATCATTCATCATCCATCACCACTAATAGTAACATTAAACTGCTATTTTCCTTCTACCATGCATTATTTCTTTACAATAGGCCTGGCTGATAATTAAAGAAAAATGAACTAATAACTACCAATGAGTAATAGTGTTTTTACAAAATAAATTTGAATGAATTTAAAAGTTCAGAACGAAAAGTGAAATTGAATTTGACTTACTAATTCTTGGATTTTGCACAATTACCTAATGGTTTTCATCTGAGTTGAATTCAGAAGCATGGAATCCTGAAGGAAAATGGCAGCTCTTTTATCCTTTTTTTGTGAGTCTTTTAAATCAAGTACTGATTAAATATTTAATACAACTTTTTGAGATGTTAAGTTTAACTCTTCAGAAGCCAGTTGAATTATTGCAGAGTGAAACAGAATTGGTTATTCTCAAAGACTCAGGATAAACTAAATAAGCTATATAGAGTACATTTTAAATGTACATCACAAATTGGAAGTAAAATAAGTTACAACATAAGTTTACAGGGATATATTGCATATTTTTAAAAGGCAGGTTTTTGCTTTTGTTTTTTTTTTTACGTGAAATGTGTCTCTTAGTGAAATTTTACATTCCTTTGTTTTGGAAGATTGGCAATATTTGAAGAGTTAAAAATAGTACCGAAATGTGAAGTTTGGTAGCTCTAAATGTGTTGTACTTGACTTTCTTTTTTATTTTCTATCTTTTTTATGTGTGTGACTACTTAGAATTTTCACAACCCTAATAAGATTGTTTCCGAGTTTCTCATGTGCAAGCTTTAACGGATGCACTCTTGCCATTTTATGTACTGGAAGATCATCACTAGTCAGATTAATACTGTGTCTGACAGAAATGTAAACTGTATAAACTGAGGAACCTCAGCTAATCAGTATTACTTTGTAGATCACCATGCCCACCACATTTCAAACTCAAACTGCCTCTAGATGTCCAAATCCATTGTTTGAGTTTGTTTGCAGTTCCCTCAGCTTGCTGGTAATTGTGGTGTTTTGTTTTTTGTTTTGTTTTCAATGCAAATGTGATATAATATTCTTATTTTCTTTGGATCAAAGCTGGACTGAAAATTGTATTGTGTAATTATTTTTGTGTTCTTAATGTTATTTGGTACTCGAAAGTTGTAAATAATGTCTACTGCTGTTTATTCCAGGTTCTACTACCTCAGGTGTCCTATAGATTTTTCTTCTACCAAAGTTCACTTTCACAATGAAATTATATTTGCTGTGTGACTATAATTCCTAAGACTTCCAGGGCTTAAGGGCTAACTTCTATTAGCACCTTACTGTGTAAGCAAATGTTACAAAAAAAATCTCTGGGTTAAGAAAATTTGGCTTAAATGTATCCTTTGTTATTTTAAATATATCGAGATATTTTAATTAAAATTTTTACCCCATTGAACCAATTTTATAGTATTTGTACCTATTTTGGTGTTTGTCTTTATAGTAAATAAAAGTTTTTGAACAAAGGTTGGTAATTTTATTTATTTTGCCACCTGCCCAGTTATGTCCTTCATAGCTAAGGGAGCCAGACCAAGATCACGTGTTCCTCATAGTCAAGTTTCTTCAGTTTCATTCAATCCAGAATCATTCCTGAGTTTTTTCTTGATCTTCATGACTTTAATATTTTTTAAGATTACAGGTTATTGTTTTATAGAGGTCCTCTGTTGGAGTTTGGTGCTTCCTCATGACTGGATTCAGAGTATGCATTTGTGAGAGGAATATCAGAGAGGTGATGTTCTGCTCTTCTTGGTGTGTCTTTTTTTTTTTTTTTTTTAAGATTTTTTTGGGGGGGGGGGGGGGGTGGGTGGGCAGAGGGAGACGGAGAAACAGACTCCCCACTGAGCAGGGGAGCCCTATGCTGGGCTCTTCTTGGTGTGTCTTACCAGGGGGCGCTACAAAGCCAATTTGTCCCAATGCTGGTGATATTAACTGTGATCATCTGAGTAGGCTTCATCACTAAAAAGTTACTGTTTCCCTTTGTAATTAATATCTAGCTTTATGTTAAGTATTTTGCAGAGCTGATACTTTGAGATTACATAGTTTGTTCTTCATTCAACTTTAACTCTCTGCTCTTAGCTTTCTTGAATTCTGAATTATTACTCTGATAGTTGCCAAATGGTGATTTTCTAGTTCTTGCATTCTTTATTTTATTAATGGACATTTTGCTATAAAGAAGAGCTTTCTCTTCTCCCACTTATTATTCATTTATATCAGAGTGGATTTGTGGACTCCGATTCAGTGAGAGAAAATCGATTACTGTCATCATATATTTGCTCAAATGGTCCAACTCAGCCATTGGGTGCCTCTGAAAGCCAGTTTCTCTGTCCACTGGCAAGCCACCAGTATTCTTTGAACACTTCCGTACTTAGAGACCCATCTTGTGTGTTCTCTGCTTCAGCCCTGGGATCAGCCATTTTCCAAAGATTCCTTTGATGGAGACTGGTATTTAAAAACAAGGTGCTAAAAATACTCATTGCTCTTGGGTGTCATTTTGTCACTTGCTCCCAGGCCCTCCTGGTAGAGGTAGACAAAACTACTATATATCCACTATACATAGATTTCTTGTGCATATGAGAAATATACATACATAACCTACACACACAAACCATGAGTTCATACCAATCTAATTTCAGTTTACCACCACCAGGTTCATTCAAGTCTCCCCCCTTTCCATATTTTTAACCCTTTCCTGGACAGTGAAAAACCTGACTCCCATGTACCTCAATATATTGACTTATTTGTTCAAGTCCCCACCCCAACCCCCTGTGTAACCAATCCGATTCCCAACAGGCAGCCTTCCCTGCATGGGGCCCAACCCCTGCTGGACTATCTTTGTTCCCATTTACCTGTGGGCTTTAGTATATATATGTTGCGTATATATTTTTTAAAGCCATCTTACATGTATATTTAAAAGTTGTATTATACATATTGTAGCATATATATATGCAATGTACTTTATTTTTTTAGAGCACTTTTAGGTTCACAGCAAAATTGAGCAGAATATTCAGAGATTACCCATATGGCTCCTGGCCCCATTGACTCACAGCCTCCCCGACTATCAACATCTAAGGACTTTTTGACAACAAGAAGGAAAGCTCTTCCAAAAAAATTAATTTTTTTTAATCTTAAGTGAAAATTATAACTCTTTTAACAATCTACCTTATGTGGCTTGACATGTTGTATACTTTCACATAAATACTACTACTGTTCCCAGACAGCACAGGTTAAATTTAATTGATTCTTTTCACACAACTCTTTTTATATTGTGTGGAATTAAAGAAACAATAAAAACTATCTCCTTGGGGCACCTGGTGGCTCAGTCGTTAGGTGTCTACCTTCGGCTCGGGTTGTGATCCCAGGGTCCTGGGATGGAGCCCCACATCGGGCTCCCTGCTCGGCAGGAAGCCTGCTTCTCCCTCTCCCACTCCCCCTGCTTGCGTTCCCTCTCTCGCTGTGTCTCTCTGTCAAATACATAAGTAAAATCTTTTAATAAAAAAAAAACCTATCCTCTTACGTTAAACTGTTGAGAAAGGGAATGAAGATTTACTCATCAGCAAGTATTTGTCAGGCATACCTTGGAACAGTGATTACACTCTATTTCACAAATGCGGAAACCAGCCAATTTCAATCATTCTGCAATTCAAGCTACACCAGTGAACTCCTTTGGACTGCCTCACAATTTTAGTCTTAGATTGTACCTTGTGGTTGTGTGCTCATTTCCACTTTTATCCTTCGTTTTTCTGCCAGTAGTCATTTCTCACAGGATCAAACAATCAGAAACAAGATGAATTTAACCCTGCAAAATAGGTAATGTCACGAAGTAAGTGTGGGTTCAGATGGCATTTTCTGTCTCTATGTTTGTCATACAGGTTCTGTATAATAGGAAAATATGCATTTTTTTTTTTTAAGAGAGGAAGCGAGGGGGGCAGGGATGAGGCACAGGGAGAAGGAGAAAGAGAATCTTAAACAGGCTCCATGCCCAGTGTGGACCCCGACGTGGGGCTCAATCTTGCAACCCTGAGATCACAACCTGAGCTAAAATCAAGAGTTGGACGCTTAACCAGGCGCCCCCCAAAATGTGCATCTTTTAAATAGGCTTTAGAGATTACTGTTAAAGGGTACCCCTCTGTCATTTCCAGAAAATATTACCTTTGAAAACAGGTTTTTGCCTTAGAGGAATTAAAATAAATTCTGTTGTTCTTTGATTCTATTTAAAAGGCATTAATCATTGTGTAAAAGGACCGTATCTGCAGGTTAGATACAATCTAAAAAAATGTTGGGGTATCATGCTTACCTGGAAATGCCAATGAATGCACATGTGAACTAATACAGTAATTCACTTGTTATAAAAAATGCATGAAATACTGCTGCCACTGGGGAAAACAGTGACTAACAGAAACTTCTGCAAACTGTCATCTTTCTACATCATGACAATTTTTAGGTTTCTAGGGAACAGTAGTAGGTCATAAGGATGGACCTGGAAACCACAGAGCATGAAACATACCCTGGGTCAAATCTGGCTCTGTCACTTGACATTTGACCTTCTGAACCTACACTTCTGCCCCTATGGGATGAAAGTGACAGTGTTGTGTGAAGTAAAAGAACCTATGTAAATGGCCTACAACATTGCCAGGCACACTGGATGCACAATATATGTTTAATTGAATGAATGAGTGATCCAAAGGTTACAGATCAAATACCTATGTGGCTAGAAGTGTCCTTAGCAGGGCCTGTGGCCAACCTGAGAGTTCATGCCAATTCATGTTCAAGAAGGGGGTCCATGCTTGCCACACTGGAATGGGAAGAAATAAATAACAGTGTTGCCAAAGCCTCTATAAATTTTTTTTAAAAGAAGCTGGAGATCGGGATTTTATCTGCAATTTCCTGGTGTTTAAACATGGGAAACTAATTTAAAATTTGGATTAGGAACTACAGGCTAAACAAAACTCATACGCTATATCTGACCTGTGGCCAGCCACTTTTTGACCCTGACTTTGGTCCAGGCTTATAAAACAAAAGAAGGTAGAATATTGAGAATCTCCACTTGACTTTTGTCTTCTAAGAGCTATAAGAAAAGGGGAAAGTGGAGATGCTGATTACAGATGCTACAGAACAAATCTCTGAGGAGAAAATTAATGTCTAATTATATGCACTAATGTGAAATGTTTACCACTAAAGCCTAATTATCATGTAGCAAATTATGCATATGTAGCATTCAAATATGCCATCACTGTGATATCATTAACTTTGTGATTTTATTTGACAACAGATACTCTATCAGTATTATGTGACTGAAGAACTTATCCATGATTGAAGCCAGCCTCATTACTTTGTAGTCAACCTGGAATCACTCTAGCCCATGCCTCATGGCCCTCATAGCTTTGCCAGCCACGTAGGGCTAAACCTAAGCTAACGTGAGTGAAGAGGCAAAGCCATCACACCCCAAAGTAGCTTTTCTGACAATGCCGAAACAACTATTCGAGTTTAGAGATAATTAAATGGCATTTTCCTTTAAAGTCAATTTGCTGAAGCTTTCTCAATATGTATAAAGACATACTGAGGGGCGCCTGGGTGGCTCAGTCAGTTAAGCGTCTGCCTTCGGCTCAGGTCATGATCCCAGGGTCCTGGCATCCAGCCCCACATCGGGCTCCCTGTGTACTCAGTGGAGAGTCTGCTTCTCCCTCTCCCTCTGCCTGCCACTCCCACTGCTTGTGTTCGCTTGCTCTCTCTCTCTGCCAAATAAATAAAATCTTTCAAAAAATAAAAAAAAAGACATACTGAGAGAATAAGGGTGTAACTAGGGTGAAAGGGAAAGGAAGGAAAGAAAGGAGGAGAAATAACAGGGGACAAGAGATACTGAGAAATCCTTGGCAAGAAGTGGCATTCTAGTAGCATCTTTTTTTTTTTTTTTTTAGATTTTATTTATTTATTTGAGAGAGAGAATGAGAGAGAGAGCAGGAGAGGGAGGAGGGTCAGAGGGAGAAGCAGACTCCCTGCCGAGCAGGGAGCCCGATGCGGGACTCGATCCCGGGACTCCAGGATCATGACCTGAGCCGAAGGCAGTCGCTTAACCGACTGAGCCACCCAGGCGCCCTCAGTCTAGTAGCATCTTGAAGAAAGAAACACGGTGGTACAAGAAGCCGAGACAAAGTCAGACCATAACTACAGTGTCCAGATAAATTATGAAAGGGGGTGCCTGGGTGGCTCAGCTGGTTAAGCGTATGACTTGATCTCAGCTCAGGTCTTGATCTCTGGGTGGGGAGTTCAAGTCCCACAAAAAAAAAAAAAATTATGGAGAGTGACATAAGTATCATGGCAGCGTTAACAGGTCCCTACCAAAACTGAATCATGAACAAACAGAAAATGTGAACAGACTGATAACAAGTAAGGACATTGAATCAGTAATAAAAAAACTACCCCCCACCGCCAAAAAAAGCCCAGGAGCAAGATGGCAGAGGAAGTAGGAGATCTAAATTTCATCTGGTCCCAGGAACTCAGCTGGATAGGGATCAAACCATTCTGAACACCTACGAACTCAAGAGGAGATTGAAGAAAGAATAGCAGCAACTCTGAACAGAAAAGCGACCACTTACTGGAAGGTAGGACGTGCGGAGAAGTGAATCCGAGGCAATATTTGGGAAGATAGATGGTGGGGGAGGGGGCCTCCGTCGGCTGCTTCTGGCAAGTGATAGAGCAGCGGAGCACAAAATCGGAACTTTTAGAAGTCAGCTCCACTGAGGGACGTCACTCCGGTGGCTAAGCGGGGGGTGGAATCCTCGCGGGACAGTGTGGTCTCAGGACCCTCGGCGTCACAGAAAGACCGGGGGTGCCTGAGTGTGGCAGAGCTCCCAGGGATCGGAGCGGGGAAGCCGGCTGCAGAGACAGACCCAAGGAGCGGGCTCTCAGCTCAGGGTTGTCATAAACCGTGATCCGCGGCAGTCGGACCACTGATCCACCAGCAGGGACCCAACAAGCGGCAGATCCGGGGAGGCTCCCCTTCCTGCCCCGGGAGGAGTGGCGCGGGAGCGCACCGCAGGGATCTGCTGGGTTTGGAGACTCCACATGGGGTCGTGAGCCAGAGATAGAAATGCTCGGTCACAGGCTGGGTGAGCACGGAGTGCAGCCGGAGACTGGGGAGATGGGAGTGACTGAATGCTTTTCTCTGGGGGCGCACTAAGGAGCGGGGCCCCGAGTTCTCTGCTCCTCTGGGGCAGAGACTGGGAGGCCGCCATTTTCACTCTCGGCTTCCAAAGCTGAACGGAAAGCTTGCAGGGAACACAAGCTCCCTGAATCAGTAATCAAAAAACTACTATTAATGAGGTGCAATAAAAAATGGAGGCTCTAACTGCTAGGATAAATGAGGCAGAAGAGAGAATCAGTGATATACAAGACCAAATGATGGAAAATAAAGAGGCTGAGAAAAAGAGAGATAAACAACTACTGGATCACAAGGGCAGAATTTGAGAGATAAGTGATACCATAAGACAAAATGATATTAGAATAATTGGGATCCCAGAAGAAGAAAGAGAGAGAGGGGCAGAAGGTATATTGGAGCAAATTATAGCAGACAACTTCCCTAATTTGGGGAAGGAAACAGGTATCAAAATCCAGGAGGCACAGAAAACCCCCCTCAAAATCAATAAAAATAGGTCAACACCCCGACATCTAATAGTAAAACTTACGAGTCTCAGAGACAAAGAGAAAATCTTGAAAGCAGCTCGGGAGAAGAGATATGTAACCTACAGTGGTAGAAACATTAGATTGGCAACAGACCTATCCACAGAGACCTGGCAGGCCAGAAAGGACTGGCAGGATATATGCAGAGCACTAAACGAGAAAAATATGCAGCCAAGAATACTCTATCCAGCTAGGCTGTCATTGAAAATAGAATGAGAGATAAAAAGCTTCCAGGACAAACAAAAACTAAAGGAATTTGCAAACATGAAACCAGCCCTATGAGACATATTGAAAGGGGTCCTCTAAGCAAAGAGAGCCTAAAGTAACACAGACCAGAAAGGAACACAGACAATATACAATAACAGTCACCTTACAGGCAATACAATGGCACTAAATTCATATCTTTCAATAGTTACCCTGAATGTAAATGAGCTAAATGCCCCAATCAAAAGACACACACAATCAGATTGGATAAAAAAAACAAGGCCCATCGATATGCTGTCTGCAAGAGACTCATTTTAGACCCAAAGAAACCCCCAGATTGAAAGTGAGGGGGTGGAAAACCAAAAGAAAGCTGGGATGGCAATCCATATATCAGACAAATTGGATTTTAAACCAAAGACTGTAATAAGAGATGAGGAAGGACACTATATCCTACTTAAAGGGTCTGTCCAACAAGAAGATCTAACAATTGTAAATATCTATGCCCCTAACATGGGAGCAGCCAATTATATAAGCCAATTAATAAGAAAAGCAAAGAAACACATCGACAACATTACAATAATAGTGGGGGACTTTAACACCCCCCTCACTGAAATGGACAGATCATCTAAGCAAAAGATCAACAAGGAAATAAAGACTTTAAATGACACACTGGACCAAATGGACTTCACAGACATATTCAGAACATTCCATCCCAAAGCAACGGAATACACATTTTTCTCTAGTGCCCATGGAACATTCTCCAGAATAGATCACATCCTAGGTCACAAATCAGGTCTCAACCAGTACCAAAAGACTGGGACCATTCCCTGCATATTTTCAGACCACAATGCTTTGAAACTAGAACTCAATCACAAGAGGAAAGTCGGAAAGAACTCAAATACATGGAGGCTAAAGAGCATCCTAATAAAGAATGAATGGGTCAACCAGGAAATTAAAGAAGAGTTTAAAAAATTCATGGAAACAAATGAAAATGAAAACACAACTGTTCAAAATCTTTGGGATGCAGCAAAGGCAGTCCTAAGAGGAAAGTATATAGCAATACAAGCCTTTCTCAAGAAACAAGAAAGGTCTCAAATACACAACCTAACCCTACACCTAAAAGAGCTGGAGAAAGAACAGCAAATAAAGCCTAAACCCAGCAGGAAAAGAGAAATAATAAAGATGAGAGCAGAAATCAATGAAAACGAAACCAAAAGAACAGTAGAACAGATCAACGAAACTAGGAGCTGGTTCTTTGAAAGAATTAATAAGATTGATAAACCCCTGACCAGACTTATCAAAAAGAAAAATGACCCAAATAAATAAAATCATGAATGAAAGAGGAGAGATCACAACCAACACCAAAGAAATACAAACAATTATAAGAATATATAATAAGCAACTATATGCCAGCAAATTAGATAAGCTGGAAGAAATGGATGCATTCCTAGAGCTCTATAAACTACCAAAACTGAACCAGGAAGAAAGAGAAAACCTGAACAGACCTATAACCACTAAGGAAATTGAAGCAGTCATCAAAAATCTCCCAACAAACAAAAGCCCAGGGCCAGATGGCTTCCCAGGGGAATTCTACCAAACATTTCAAGAAGAATGAATACCTATTCTTCTGAAACTGTTCCAAAAAATAGAAATGGAAGGAAAATTTCCAAACTCGTTTTATGAGGCCACCATTACCTTGATCCCCAAACCAAAGACCCCATCAAAAAGGAGAATTACAGACCAATATCCTTGATGAACATGGATACAAAAATTCTCACCAAAATACTAGCCAACAGGATCCAACAGTACATTCAAAGGATTATTCACCAGGACCAAGTGGGATTTATCCCTGGGCTGCAAGGTTGGTTCAACATCCGCAAATCAATCAATGTGTTACAATACATTAATAAAAGAAAGAACAAGAATCATATGATCCTCTCAACAGATGCAGAAAAAGCATTTGACAAAGTACAGCATCCTTTCTTGATCAAAACTCTTCAGAGTAGAGGGATAGAGGGAACATTCCTCAAGTTCATAAAAGCCATCTATGAAAAACCCACAGTGAATATCATCCTCAATGGGGAAAAGCTGAGAGCCTTTCCCTTAAGATCAGGAACACGTCAAGGATGCCCACTCTCGCCACTATTGTTCAACATAGTACTAGAAGTCCTAGCCACAGCAATCAGACAACAACAAGAAACAAAAGGCATCCAAATCGGCAAAGAAGAAGTCAAACTCTCACTCTTTGCAGATGATATGATACTTTATGTGGAAAACCCAAACTACTCCACCCCAAAACTGCTAGAACTCATACAGGAATTCAGTCAAGTGGCAGGATATAAAATCAATGCACAGAAATCAGTGGCATTCCTATACACCACCAACAAGACAGAAGAAAGAGAAATTAAGGAGTTGATCCCATTTACAATTGCACCCAAAACCATAAGATACCTAGGAATAAATCTAACCAAAGAGGCAAAGAATCTGTACTCAGAAAACTACAAAATACTCATGAAAGAAATTGAGGAAGACACAAAGAAATGGAAAAACGTTCCATGCTCATGGATTGGAAGAACAAATATTGTGAAGATGCCAATGCTACCTAGAACAATCTACACATTCAATGCAATTCCTATCAAAATACCATCCACTTTTTTCAAAGAAATTGAGCAAATAATCCTAAAATTTGTATGGAACCAGAAAAGACCCCGCATAGCCAGAGGAATGTTGAGAAAGAAAAGCAAAGCTGGTGGCATCACAATTCCAGACTTCAAGGTCTATTACAAAGCTGTCATCATCAAGACAGCATGGTACTGGCACAAAAACAGACACATAGATCAATGGAACAGAATAGAGAGCCCAGAAATGGACCCTCAACTCTATGGTCAACTCATCTTTGACAAAGCAGGAAAGAATGTCCAATGGAAAAAAGACAGTCTCTTCAACAAATGGTGTTGGGAAAATTGGACAGCCACATGCAGAAGAATGAAACCGGACCATTTCCTTACACCACACACAAAAATAGACTCAAAATGGTTGAAAGACCTAAATGTGAGACAGGAATCCATCAAAATCCTAAAGGAGAACACAGGCAGCAACCTCTTCGACCTCAGCCACAGCACCTTCTTCCTAGAAACATCGCCAAAGGCAAGGGAAGCAAGGGCAAAAATGAACTATTGGGACTTCATCAAGATAAAAAGCTTTTGCACAGCAAAGGAAAGAGTCGACAAAACCAAAAGACAACCGACAGAATGGGAGAAGATATCTGTAAATGACATATCAGATAAAGGGCTAGTATCCAAAATCTATAAAGAACTTATCAAACTCAACACCCAAAGAACAACTAATCCAATCAAGAAATGGGCAGATGAACAGACATTTTTCCAAAGACATCCAAATGGCCAACAGACACGTGAAAAACTGCTCAACATTGCTCGGCATCAGGGAAATCCAAATTAAAACCTCAATGAGATACCACCTCACACCAGTCAGAATGGCTAAAATTAACAAGTCAGGAAACGAAAGATGTTGGCGGGGATGCGGAGAAAGGGGAACCTTCCTACACTGTTGGTGGGAATGCAAGCTGGTGCAGCCACTCTGGAAAACAGTATGAAGGTTCCTCAAAAAGTTGAAAATAGAGCTACCATATGACCCAGCAATTGCACTACTGGGTATTTACCCCAAATTTACAAATGTAGGGATCCGAAGGGGTACATGCACCCTGATGTTTATAGCAGCAATGTCCACAATAGCCAAACTATGGAAAGAGCTAAGATGTCCATCGACAGATGATGGATAAAGAACATGTGGTATATATACACAATGGAATATTATGCAGCCATCAAAAGGAATGAAATCTTGCCATTTGCAATGACGTGGATGGAACTGGAGGGTATTATGCTGAGCTAAATAAGTCAATCAGAGAAAGACATGTATCATATGATCTCATTGATATTAGGAATTCTTTATCTCAGGAAACAAACTGAGGTTTGCTGGAGTGGTGGGGGATGGGAGGGATGGGGTGGCTGGGTGATAGACATTGGGGAGGGTATGTGCTATGGTGAGCGCTGTGAATTGTGCAAGACTGTTGAATCACAGACCTGTACCTCTGAAACAAATAATACATTATATTAAAAAAAAAAACCAAGATAGCAGGAAGGGAAAAATGAAGCGGGGGAAATCGGATGGGGAGACGAACCATGAGGGACTATGGTCTCTGAGAAACAAACTGAGGGTTCTAGAGGGGAGGAGGGTAGGAGGATGGGTTAGCCTGGTGATGGGTACTAAAGAGGGCACGTACTGAATGGAGCACTGGGTGTTATACGCAAACAATGAATCATGGAACATTACATCAAAAACTAATAATGTAATGTATGGTGATTAACATAATAAAACTTAAAAAATTAAAAAAAAAAGCCCAGGACAAGATTGTTTCACAGGTGAATTCTATCAAACATTTAAAGAATCAATATCCTTCTCAAACTTTGCCAAAGAACTGAAGAGGGAACACTCCCAAACTCAATTCATGAGGCCAACATTAGCCTGATACCAAAGCCATATAAGGACTCTACTGGCAAAGAAAACTACAGGCCAAAATCCCTGATAAGTACAGATGTGAAAAATCACAACAAAACATCAAACTGAATTCAGCAGCACATCAAAAGGATCACACACCACGAACAAGAGGAATTTATTCCTGGGATACAAGCATGGTTCAACATATACAAACCAAAAAATGTGATATGGCACATAGATGCAGAAAGCTTTTGACAAAATGGCAATATCATTTTATGATTTAAAAAAAACGCTCAACAATTGGGGTATAGAAGGAACATACTTCAACATGATAAAGGCCATACATGACAAGTACACAACTAACATCACACTCAACTAAGTTTTCATATATATAATTGTTATTTTCCCTTAAAGTCAATGTACTTAGGGAGATTTCTCAACCTTTACATAAATATGCTGCCAGGATGAGGGCTGTACATAACTTAGTTGTGTAGATGAAAAGTTGATAGCTTTTCCTCTAAGATTAGGAACAATTAGGGGTGCGTACTCTCACCAGTCTTACTCAACATAGTACTGGAATTTCCTGGCCCGAACAATAAGAAAAAAAAACTAAAAAGCATCCAAATCAGAAAGAAAGAAGTAAAACTGTCTTTGTCTACAGATGATATAACCTTATATACATAAAATCCAAAAATTCCACCAAAAATGTTAGAACTAATAAATGAATTCAGTAAAGTTGAGATACAAAATTGATGCAGAGAAATATGTTGCATTTCTATACAGTGATAATAACTAGCAGAAAGAGAAATTAGGAAAACAATCCCATTTACAATTGCATCAAAAAGAATAAAATACCTAGGAGTAAATTTAACCAAAGAAGTGGAAGACCTGTACTTTGAAAACTATTAAAACACTGATAAAAGAAATTGAAGAAGACACAAATAAATGAAAATATATACCAATATACCATGCTCCTGCTCTGGAAGAATTAATATTGTTAAGATGTCCATACTATCCAAAGCAGTCTATAGATTCAGTGCAGTCCCTATCAAAATACCAACAAGGGCACCTGGGTGGCTCAGTTGGTTAAGCATCTGACTCAGGTTATGGTCTCATAGATTGTGAGATAGAGCCCTGCGTTGGACTCCCCACTCAGTGGGGAGTCTGCTTGAGATTCTCTTCCTCTGCCCCTCCCCCTACATGTGTGCACTGTCTTGCTCTTTCTCAAATACATCTTTAAAAAAAAAATAACCAATAGTATTTTTCACAGAACAAGAACAAAGAACCCTAACATTTATCTGAAACCACAAAAGACCCTGAGAAGCCAAAACAATCCTGAGAATGAGTAACAAAGCTAGAATTATCACAATCCCAGATTTTAAACTATACTACAAAGCTGTAGTAATCAAAACAGTATGGTACTGGCACAAAAACAGAACACAGCTGAATTGAAGAGAACAGAGAGCCCAGAAATAGAGCCATACTTATATGGTCAAATTATCTATGACAAAGGAGTCAAGAATACACAATGGGGAAAAGACAGTCTCCCCAATAAATGTGTTAGAAAAACTGGACAGCTACAAGTAAAAGAATAAAACAATCACTTTCTTATACCATATACAAAAATAAGTTCAAAGTGGATTAAAGACCTAAACACAGGAGCTAAACCATAAAAATCTTAAAAGAAAACATAGTAAACTCTTGGACATCAGTCTTAGCAGTATTTTTTGGTTCTCTCTCCTCTGGCAAAGGCAGCAAGAGCAAAAATAAACTATTGGGATTATATCACACTAAAAAACTTCTGCACAGTGAAGGCTGCCATCGACAAAACAAAAAGGCAACCTACTAAATAGGAGAAGATATTTGCAAACGATATATACGATGAGGGGTTAATATCCAAATATATAAAGAACTCATACAACTAAACACCAAAAAACAAACAATATGATTAAAAAATGGGCAGAGTACCTGATTAGTTATTTTTCCAAATAACATCTACAGATAGCCAACACACATGAAAAGATGCTCAAAATCATTAATCATCAGGGAAATGCAAATATATATAGTAATCAAAATGGTATGGTACTGGCATCAAAATAGATACAATGACAAATGGAACTAAATTAAGAGCCTAGGCATACACCCTCACATATACAGCCAACTAATATTTGACAAGGGAGTCAAGAATATTCAGTAAGGGAAAAAAAAAACTCTTTTCAAAATGGTGCTAGAAAAACCTGGGTAACAATTTTCAGGATAATGAAACCAAACACTGATCTTACATCACTCATAAAAATTACCTCAAAATGGATTAAAGACTTAAATATAAGACTTGAAAATGTAAAACTCCTAGAAAAAAAACACAGGGATAAAAACTCTTGATGATGGTCTTGGCAACAATTTTTTGGATAGAACACCAGAGCGGAAGCAACAAAAGCAAAAGTTAGTAAGTGGAACATGAAACTAAAAACTTCTATACAGCAAAAGAAACAACAAAATGAAAAGGCAACCTACTAAATGGGAGAAAATCTTTGCAAGTCATGTATCTCATAAGGGGTTAATACAAAATATGTTAAGAACTCACAACTCAATAGCAAAAGCCAATCTAATTAAAAGATGCACAGAGGACCTGAATAGTTTTTCCAAAGAAGACATACAAATGGCCAAGAGATACGTGAACAGGTGCTCAACATCAATAATCATGAAGGAAATGCAAATCTAAAACCACAAGGAGATATCACCTAGGGGAATGTAAATTGGTGCAGCCACTGTGGAAAAGAATATGAAGTTTCCTCAAAAAATTAAAAACAGAACTTCCACATGATCCAGTAATTCCACCGCTGAGTATTTATCCGAAAGAAATGAAATGATTATCTCAAAAAGGTATCTGCATTCCCATGTTCACTGCAGCATTATTTTCAATAACCAACACATAAAAACCACCCAAGTGTCCATCAATTAGACGAAAGGATAAAGATGTGGTGTGCGTGTGTGTGTGTGTGTATGTGTTATTCAGCTGTGAAAAAGAAAGAAATCCTATCATTTGCAACAACATCAATGAACCTCGAGGGCATTATGTTAAGTGAAATAAGTCAGAGAAAAACAAAGATGGTATGATCCACTAATATGTAGCATCTTAAAAAACAAACTCACAGATACATAGAACAGATTGGTGGCTGCCAGGGGTTGGGGATTATAGGTGGGCAAAATGGGTAAAGG
The DNA here is from genome assembly GCF_011800145.1 of Mirounga leonina. Lineage (NCBI taxonomy): Eukaryota > Metazoa > Chordata > Mammalia > Carnivora > Phocidae > Mirounga > Mirounga leonina. Next base: position 32,751,107 of record NW_023270426.1, read on the forward strand.
TGGTTAAAAGGTACAAACTTCCAGCTATAAGTCCTAGGAATGTACAGTATTGAGTACAACATGGTGACTACAGCTAACAATACTATATTGTATATTTGAAAGTTGCTGAGAGTAGATCTTAAAAGCTCTCAGCACAAGAAAAAAATTGTTAACTATGTGTGGTGATAGATGTTAACTTATTGTGGTGGTGATTTTGCAGTGTATACATATATCAAATCGTTATGTTGTACTTATAAAACTAATACACTGCTATATCTCATTTTAAAAAACTTACGTAGATGGGGCGCCTGGGTGGCTCAGTTGGTTAAGCGACTGCCTTCGGCTCAGGTCATGATCCTGGAGTCCCGGGATCGAGTCCCGCATCGGGCTCCCTGCTCGGCAGGGAGTCTGCTTCTCCCTCTGACCCTCCTCCCTCTCATGCTCTCTGTCTCTCATTCTCTCTGTCTCAAATAAATAAAATCTTAAAAAAAAACTTACGTAGAAGTGAAGGGAAGTAGTCTAGATGGCTTACAAGGTTCTTTTCATGGTCTGACTTCTGCTCAACTCTCTCATCTCCTGGACTATCACCTTCTCAAGACCAAGACAACTTCCCAGCCATTGCTATTTCCCAGCACAGGGAATGGTGTCTTTTATCATCACACTCCTCTACTAGGACATTCTGTCCCTCTCTTCACTTGATTCACTTCAACTTATTCTTCAAGACTTACTCTTAGTTCCTCTAGAAAGTTACCCCTACCCATGCTGAGTCAGATGAGTCTCTCCTGTAATGCTTTGGCAGCCATAACTAAACTTTTTCATCCTTCCCCCACTGGGCTATAATCTTTTAATTACATTTCTTCTGTAAGAGACTATGAGTTTTGCAGCTGTAGGAAGAGTATCTTATTTATTTCTGTGCCCTCACTGACTAGTGCAGGGGCTGAAACAGACTCAACCTTGGTTTGTTGAACCAAATGGCAAGGAGAAATTACTGACTAAAAAAATATAGCTGATTTCTAACTTAACTAAAATATTTATAGCTTAAGTGACTGATGAGAACAGTTTTCTGACTGTATATTCTTAGTGGGATATATTCAAGAACTAAAGAAAGCAAATAAATATTTGGTTTCGGTAGCAGTGTCGTAATTCTCAAAGCATTTTGCATACTGTAGGACAGAGTGAATAAGTAAATATATTGATGCCACTGAGAAACAGGGTTTTCACTGTGGGAGAAGGAAGATATAAATATGAATGGGAGAAGGTAGGGGGAAATCAAATGTTATTAAATTTCAATTGGCCATGAACTCATGGTTTTGTTTTTTTAAGATTGTATTTATTTATTCGACCACAGAGAGAGAGACAGCGAGAACAGGAACACAAGCAGGGGGAGCGAAAGAGGGAGGAGCAGGCTTCCTGTGCAGCAGGGAGCCCAATGGGGAGCTTGATCCCAGGACCCTGGGATCATGACCTGAGCTGAAGGCAGACGCTTAACGCCTGAGCCACCCAGGCACCCCGAACTCATGGTTTTTAAAATATAGTTTTTAGTAACAATGAGCACACCTCTCTTCTCAAGCTTGGCGTCTAAGGCTGACACCTTAAATGAAAAGAAACAGGGCTCCTTATATAAATAACTAGTTCCAGATCTGGAACAATAAAATAGAAAGTGAGCCTAAAACATAAGCCTAATGGGGCAAGTCAAAAGGATACAGCTTAACAGGGCTCCTACAGAACAAATTTGGGGCAATTTGATCATCAAACAGGATAATGATGTTAATATGCTGGGGAAAAAAAAAAAAGATCCAAGAGCCAACAGTGATTATGACAGGGCAGAGAATGAGAAAAAGAAAACTGTTCTTTACCAAAGAATACCCTAAAAAAACTAAAAATACAGAAAGGGGGATCAAATTAGAAACACATCATTTCATGAACTCTAGTGTAGTAATGGACTCAGGCAAAAATCCTCATTGATGCTGAAACTACTGAGTGACAGGTTGGGAAAAAGGACCCTCTCATGGCCACAGAGCATCACTCTAGAGATTACTTAAAAATATAATGGGAAACTATTATCTTCCAGTCGAGGTCTGTTGTCACTTTTAAAAAGTGCTCACATGTAGCATCGCGTTACCAGGACAGACCGAAATGATGTGACTCCTGATGCAATGCAGTAAGTACACATTATATATAATATATATTATAAGGATCTGTATCATCAAAATTAAAAGTCTACCTTTTGCCAAAAGTGTCCAAGTTGAATTATGAGGAACAATCAGAAAAATGGTGAATATAAAACATTTATGCAAGACACCAGGTCTGATCTCTTCATAAATGTTTTATGTCTTGGGGCACCTGGGGTTCAGTTGGTTAAGTGTCCAACTCTTGACATCAGCTCAGGTCTTGATCTCAGGGTCGGGAATTCAGGCCCCATGATGGGCTCCACACTGGGTGTGGAGCCTACCAACTAACTAAATAAATAAATGTTTTATGTCATGAAAAACAAAAGCAGAGGTAGACTAAATTAGAGCAGATTAAAATAGACAAAATGCAATGCGTGAACTCTGATCCAATTTTAAAAACAAGTCATTTTTGAGATAAGAGAAATTTAAATATGGACTATATATTCATGATATTGCATATGATATTGGTATTACATAGAAAAATGTTATTCTTAGACATGTATCATATGACCTAACTGATATGAGGAATTCTTAATCTCAGGAAACAAATGAGGGTTGCTGGAGTGGTGGGGGGTGGGAAGGATGGGGTGGCTGGGTGATGGACATTGGGGAGGGTATGTGCTATGGTGAGCGCTTGAATCACAGACCTGTACCTCTGAAATAAATAATACATTATATGTTAAAAAAAAAAAAAAGATAGTAGGAAGGGAAAAATGAAGGGGGGGAATTCGGAGGGGGGGAACGAATCAAGAGAGACTATGGACTCTGAAAAACAAACTGAGGCTTCTAGAGGGGAGGGGGGTGGGGGGATGGGTTAGCCTGGTGATGGGTATTAAAGAGGGCCCGTTCTGCATGGAGCACTGGGTGTTATACGCAAACAATGAATCATGGAACACTACATCAAAAACTAATGATGTAACGTATGGTGATTAACACAATAAAAAGAAAAGAAAAGAAAAAGAAAAATGTTATTCTTGTAAAGCTGTTCAAATGGAAAGGAAAAAAAGAGAGACAAAGGGAGGCAATCTTGCAAAATATTAACAATTGCTGAAACTTAGATGGTTTTTCATTGTACTTTTCCATAGGTTAGAAATTTTCAAATAAAAGTTGGTAAAATACTTCTAAGTTTGTACGGTTTTTGGTTTGCCATCATTTCTTTTTTTACATTTTACCTTGATTTCCTTCTTTTGCAGCTAAGTTCCTGCGTTTCAGTGGCAATTCTTCCCACACTAATTGACCACCAGTTTAAGAATTATTTAGGCAATTACCTAATATCCAGAAGAGGGCAGCAGAGTAAAACTTTTCTTTAATTAAAGGATGATCTTGGTGTGTTAAACTTTGCCAGTTATCTGAAAATCAGACTTTACCTCACCTCTCTCTCATGAATAAAGCAGTTGTGTCAGTGTTCCTCTTAGAAAATTAAAAAACTCAAAAGGCTATCACTGAGACTTCTATTTTTCAAATCTAAAATCTAGACTCAATGTTTATTATCTGATAGGTCATTCCTATTCTCCTGTCCCCTCTGACAATCAGTTACAACCAAGGAGAGGCTGTATCAAGACACTTGATAACTTCTTTTCTGGTTTCCTGTTCTGAAAACCATCCTGCTCCTAGCTGGCCATCCACGTGCCCACCCATCCATCCAGCATTCATCTACCCCCCCCACCCCCGCCCCCCCATCCGTCTTGGCAACCACTATTCCTCTGAGCTTCCTAAACTATTTCTACATGGTAGTGCTCTGGAACCTTCAATGACTCCCTACTACCTATACCTCAGATCTCAACATATCCAATGGTGTGATTCTACTCTGCCTGAAAACCTAATTTCCTACTACTACTAATGCAAATTTTTGCTTTACTCAGATTATATTTTTGCTCTGTGAACCCACTGTGTTCAATCCCATCTCTGTACCTTTGCTCATGCCCATGGTTCTCAAACTTCTTGGTCTCATAATTTGATCTGAGAGGCAGCTGAGAACCAATCGCATGGAATCTTCCAGTTGATATTCAAAGCTGCCACAACCAACAGTGTACTACAGAATTCTATGGGGCATCATTCACACTATTGTCCTAATAGATTTGTGGATTTACTACGTTCCACTAGATGGCAGCAAAGTGTCTGGAGGAAGTGGTGGCTTTTGCTAATTTAAAGACTAACAGAGATCATTTTTTTCTTCTCCTTTTTATGCAACATTTTAGGTCCTACAGCACAAAATAACTTCCAAATACTTTGTGACTAATTTTGTCAATATGTAATATACTACTGTAATTCAAAGAACTGGCATTAACTCAATATCCAATGAAATGCCTTATCACATACTCTCCTTCTCAAAATTTTGCACCACAGTATGCGGTTCTAACACTCGATTCTAAAACATTTTTGTCCTCAGACTCCATTATACTTTTGAAGAGTATCAAGAGTCCCCAAGGGGCTTTTGTTTATATGGGATATATCTACTGATATTTCCTAGATCATATGAAAACTAATGCTCTAAAATATTTATTAATTCATTAAAAATAAAAACTCAAAATCTATTACATCTTAATATAGATAACATACCTTTAAGAAAAACAGCTAATTCCCACCCCCTCCCAAGTAGTGAGAAGAACAGCATTTTTTACAGCTTTGCACAAGTATTTCCAGCTTAATAAAGGAACTGGATTCTTTTTTTTTTTTTTTTAAGATTTTCTTTATTTGACAGAGAGAGAGAAAGAGCAAGAGAGAAAGAACGCACTCATGAGAGAGTGAGCACACAAGCAGAGGGAGCAGCAGAGGGAGAGGGAGAAGCAGACTCCCCACTGAGCAAGGAGCCCTAAGCGGGACTCGATCCCAGGACCCCAGGATCATGGCCTGAGCCAAAGGCAGATGCTTAACTGACTAAGCCACCCAGGCGCCCCAAGAACTGGATTCTTGAGACAGGGGAAGATGGCAGAGTAGGAGGACCCTAGGATTACCTCGCTCCATGAATACAACTGGGTAACTATCAAGTCATCTTAAGTATGCTAGAAATCGACCTTTAGACTGACAAAACAAACTCCACAACTAAAGGTAGAGACCACATTGAAGAAGGCAGGAAGTGCAGAGACGCAGTTTGGGAGAAACTGATTGTGGCCACTGCAGTGGGGAGGGAGCTATGGTTGCAGAGAAGGACTAGAGACAAGCTAACACACAGTGGAGGGCAACAGGAAAATGAATCCCCATAGCAATTGGCTTAGAAAGCAGGAGGGCCCAAATTTCCTGAGTTCTTCCAACCAGCCGGGCTTAAAGCCTGGAGTTCTAAAGGTCAGCATGCTTGGCTCTAAGAGAGTTCCAGAGGACACTGGGGCTGCTGTAAGAGCAAAGGCAGGTCAAACACTCTGCAGACTTACAGCTTGGGAACAGTGATCTGAAGAGCACCTGGGGCACACATGATGAGGTTAGTTCCTCATCTCAGAGCATATCACAGAGAGTCAGCGTTCATGATGAGACTCCTCCCGGAAGAAAAGAACTCACAGACACCATTTCCCATCCTGCCCCTTAGCATAAGTACAGGGCCACCTGCAGGAACCAGCACAGACACTTGCCACCTAACTTACACCAAGCCCTGCACCCCCACGCACTGGTGGAGCCATCCCTCCCAGTCACACCTGCCTCAGTCCCAGCACGGCAGGCCCTTCCCCCAGAAGACTGGCCCAAACCCATGCTCACACCTCATCTCCTAATGTGGGAGTTTTGGGACCCTCAGTTCTGGTGGCAGTGGTACAGCCCCAACAGGTCTCATTTCATAAGCAGACCAGAGCACACCTACTTGAAACTCACCACAATCAGGCCAGGGACCAAAGACTGCCCACAAGAGGCAAAGAGAGCCTCTGCAGACAACTGACCCGATAAAGCAGCCAGGACACAAAAGCAGAGTGCATGCAACACACAATGGATATACTCTCAAGAGCACCAGGCCCTAGGGAACAGGTGACATTACAATGCAGGGACCTCTTCTTCATAAAGCCATTACTCTCAAGAACAGGAGACATAGCAGACTTCCCTAACACAAAGAAACAAGCACAGAGACTTAGACAAAATGAGAAGACAAAGGAATTTGTCCCAAATGAAAGAACAGAACAAGACCACACCAGGGATCTAAGTGAAAAAGAGATCAGTAATAATGCCTAATAGAGAATTTAAAGCAACGATCATAAGGATACTCCCTGGGCTTGAGAAAAGAGTATAGGACATTAGTGAGACTATTAACACAGAGATAAGGAATAACATAGAAGAGATAAATGGCTCAATAAACAAAATGAGAAACATATTTGATAGAATAAACAGCAGGCTGGAAGAAGCAGAGGAATGAATTGGTGACCTGGAAGAAAGAGTAATAAAAGTAATCAAGCTGAATAAAAGAGAGACAAAAGAATTATGCAAAATGAGAATAGACTTAGGGAACTCAGTGACTCCATCAAACATAGTACATTTGTTATTACAGGAGTCCTAGAAGAAGAAAGAGAAAATGGGGCAGAGAATTTATTTTAAAAAATAATAGCTGAAAACTTATCTAACCTGGAAAAGGAAATAGATATGCACATGCAGGAGTCACAGAGAACCGCCAACAAAATCAACAAAAGCAGATCTACACCAAGACATATTGTAATGAAAATGGCAAAATATAGTGATAATGAAAAATATTAAAAGCAGAGAGACATGGGGCATCAGGGTGGCTCAGTCAGTTAAGCATCCAACTCTTGATTTTGGCTCAGGTCATGATGTCAGGGTCCTGGGATAGAGCCCCACATCAGGCTCCACACTCAGCATGGAGTCTGCTTTTCTGCCTCTTTCTCTCCCTCTGCCTTTCCCTGAGTGCACATGCATGCATACCCTCTCTTCTCTCTCTCTCTCAAATGAATATATAAATCTTTTTTTAAAAATAGCAGTGGGGCGCCTGGGTGACTCAGTTGGTTAAGTGTCTGCCTTCGGCTCAAGTCATGATCCCAGGGCCCTGAGATCGAGTCCTACATCAGGCTCCCTGCTCAGCAGGAGCCTGCTTCTCCCTCTCCCCCATGCTCGTGTTCTCTCTCTCACTTGCGCTCTCTCTCTCTAATAAATAAATAAGATCTTTAAATAAATAAATACAGCAGTGAGACAAAAGAAGATAGTTACCTACAAGGGAAACCCCATATGGCTATTGGCAGATTTTTCAGCAGGAACTTTCCAAGCCAGAAAGGAGTGGCATGATATACTCAAAGTGCTGAATGGGAGGGGCATCTGGCTGGCTCACTAGGTAGAGCATGCAACTCTTGATCTCAGGGTCATGAGTTTGAGTCCCACATTGGGTATAGAGATTATTTAAAAAAAAAAAAAAAAGTGAAGTGCTGAATGGTAAAAACCTGCACCTCAGAATAATCTATCCAGCAAAGCTCTCATTCAAAATAGAAGGAGAGAGAGAGTTTCCCAGACAAACAAAAACTAAAGGAGCCCTGCAAGAAATACTAAAGGGGACTCTTTGAGTGGAAAGGAAAGACCAAAAATGACAGTATGAACGTAGGAAACACAAAAGCAGTAAAAATTAATATTTCTATAAAGTATCAATCAAGGAACTCACAAAATAAAAGGATATAAAATATACCTTACACCATATACCTAAAACATAGGGAGGATCCATACTTGGATGATGATGATGATGAGATGGACCCAGAGACAGAAGAAGCTTACAAAAAGTTTGTTTGGAATCTGAGCATAAGCAAAAACAGTAAAGCTAAATTTCAACACATCAGTTTTATAAATCAGTTATGGTGATTTAGCAGAACACAGGAAAACAAGAAAATGTGTCAAACTTATACCAAATTAAGGATGTTATGTTACTAATGTATGCAACTTTAATTTTGTTTAACACTATCTGCCAAAATAAACTTTATTCCCTATAACTTAAAATGTGTGTGTGTGTGATGTGTGTATATACATACATATGTGTGTGTGTGTGTGTGTGTGTGTGTGTATATATATATATATATAATAGTTTATTATGTACAGTTAATTCCACTGTTTTGGCTGCAATAATATCAATTTTGAAAAAAAAAATCCTAAGCTTGCCTCATCACTCAAACATGGCTAGATAACTACTGGATCATTCAGAAAACCCAAGAAATTGATCTGAGGACTAAAAGAGCAAACTACACAACTAGGCAGAGAGAAGAGGCCACACTGTGGAAGGTGCAGAGACGAGATCTGGGGGAGAAAAGGATTGTGGGTGTTGCAGAGGAGAAGTAGTGGTGATCACCGAGAGAGGCATGAGAGAGAAAGCGAATACACTGGAAGAGACGGTTCCCCTTCTTGGAGCACATCTGGACGAGGTGGCATTGCCTCACCAAGGACAAAAGAGCCCACAGATGCCATTACCTTCCCCTGACTCTCAGCATAGGTGCAGAGACACCTGCTAACCTGGGTGGCTAACCTGGACACTGGCTTTTTGCTGCACTTTGCTCCAAACTCCAAGCTCTGGCGCTTTGGTGCGACTGCCCTTCTGGGACAAACCAGCACCAGCCCCAGAAGAGTGAGACCCTCCCCGAGAGCATGAGTGCAGGTATGCCACATACCAGGTCCCTCTACAGTTGAGAGTTTCAAAACTCAGCTGGCCTCCCTGGGATAGAACACAGGTGCACTGTGCTGCAGGACAGGAAGACAGCCCGAAGAGGCACAGACAGGGTGAAGGCAGGGATCTGAGGGAGGCCTGGGACACATGAGGGGAGACTGTTCACTCTTCTGTGAGGGCTTCCTGGACAGTGGTGGGCACAAACCCCTCTTCAGAGACAAGGGAGAGGGTTGGCATTATTTCCCTCCCCAGCCTCTCAGTATAAACTAACACCAGTAAGCAGCACTGCACCAACAGTGGAGGCACAGGCTGCTTACACTAAGCCCTGCCTCCTGCACTCTGCATGTGCTTCTTTACTAGGCCAAGTGTACCTGAGAACCAGAGCAGCAGGCCCCTCACCCAGAAGACCAGCCAAAGCCCCCCACATGCACCAAGTCTGCTGACCACAGAGTGCTGCAAAGCTTCAGCTCTAATGGAAAGAGCATCAGGTCTCTTTTAACAAGCAGCCCAGAGCACACCTAGTTAAAACTGACCACACTCTGGCCAAAGTGCAAACACTCCCCACTGCAGGCAAGGAGAAATTCTCCAGAGGACTGACTGGAGGAAAAGAGCAGCCAAAACACAGCAGCAGAGTACACATAGCATATACCAGAAACACTTTCTGAATCGCAAGGCCCTGGACAGTTTATGACCTTTTCTTACTAAAACCATTACTCTCAGGAGCAGGAAACATAACAGGCTTTCCTAACACAGAGAAGACAAAGACCTACACAAAAATGACAAGATGGAGGAATTCATCCCCAAAAAAGAAAAGGTCATGGCCAGGGATCTAACTGAAACAGATATAAATAACATGCATGATCCAGAATTTAAAACAACAATCGTAAGGACACTAGCTGGACTTGAGAGAAGCATAGAAGACACTAGGGAGTCCCTTACCACAGAAATAAAAGACCTAAAAACTAGTCAGGCCAAAAAAAAAAAAAATGCTATAAGTGAGATGCAAAACCAACTGAATGTAATGACCACAAGAATGGAAGAAGGGGAGGAATGAATAAGTGATATAGAAGACAAAATTACTGAAAATAATGAATATGAAAAGAGGGAAAGAAAAATATTGGATCACAAATGTAGACTTAAGGAAATCAGCAACTCCATAAAGTGTAATAACATCCATATCATAGGAGTCCCAGAAGAAGAAAAGAGGGGAAAAGGGGCAGAAGGTTTACCTGAGGAAATTATAGCTGAAAACTTCCCTAATCTGGGGAAGGAAACACATATCCATATCCAGAAAGCACAGAGAACTACCATCAAAATCAACAAAAGCAGGCCAACACCAAGACATATAGTAGTAAAATTTGCAAAATACAGAGATAAGGAAAAAATCCTAAAAGCAGCAAGGGAAAAGAAATCCCTAACTTACAAAGAAAGACAAATAAGGTTAGCAGCAGATCTCTCCACAGAAACTTGGCAAGCCAGAAGAGAGTGGCAGGATATATTCAATATACTGAATGAGAAAAATATGCAGCCAAGAATACTCTAGCCAGCAAGGCTTGTCATTCAGAATAGAAGGAGAGAAAAAGAGTTTCCCAGACAAACAAAACTAAACCAGCCCTACAAGAAATAGTAAAGGGGGGCACCTGGGTGGGGCTCAGTAGGTTAAGCATCTGCCTTCGGCTCAGTCATGATCCCAGGGTCCTGGGATCAAGTCCCGTACCAGGCTCCCTGCTCAGCGGGGAACCTGCTTCTCCCTCTGCCTCTACCCTTCCCCCCCACCCGCTCTCTCTCTCTCTCTCAAAAATGAATAAAAATTTAAAAAAGCAGTATTAAAGGGGACTCTGAGTGGGCAAGAAAGACTAAAAGAAAGACTAAAGTGAAAAAGACTAGAAAGGAACAGAGAAAATCTTTAGAAACAACTACTTAACAAGTAATACAATACACCAAATTCATACCTATCAATAATCATTCCACATTTAAATGGATAAAAAACAGGATCAGTCTATATGATGCCTACAGAAGATTAATTTTAGACCTAAAGACACCTGCAGATTGAAAGCGAGGGGATAAATGGAGAAGCATTTATCAAGCTAACGGACACCAAAAGAAAGCCGGAGTAGCCATACTTATGTCAGACAAACTAGACATTAAACCAAAGACTGTAACAAGAGATGAAGAAGGGCACTGTATCATAATAAAGGGATCTGTCCTATCCAACAAGAAGATCTAACTATTGTAAATATTTATGTGCCCAACTTGGGAGGACCCAAATACATAAAGAAGTTAATAACAAACAAAGGAACTCATTGATAATAACACAATAATAGTAGGGGACTTTACAATCAGAGAAAGACAAGTATCACATGATCTCACTGATATGAGGAATTCTTAATCTCAGGAAACAAACTGAGGGTTGCTGGAGTGGTGGGGGGTGGGAGGGATGGGGTGGCTGGGTGATGGACATTGGGGAGGGTATGTGTTATGGTGAGTGCTGTGAATTGTGTAAGACTGATGAATCACAGACCTGTACCTGATACAAATAATTCATTATATGTTAAAAAAAAAAAAAAAGAAGAAAGTAGGGAGGGAAAAATGAAGGGGGGGGGGATCGGAAGGGGAGACGAACCATGAGACTATGGACTCTGAGAAAAAAACTGAGGGTTTTAGAGGAGAGGGGGCTGGGGGGATGGGTTAGCCCGGTGATGGGTATTAAGGAGGGCACGTATTGCATGGAGCACTGGGTGTTATACGCAAACAAGGAATCATGGAACACTACATCAAAAACTAATGATGTAATGTATGGTGACTAACAGAACATAATAAAATAAAATTTAAAAAAAAGAGAAGGGGACTTTAACACCCCATTTACAGCAATGGCTATATCATCTAAGCAGAAAATCAACAAGGAAACAATGGCATTGAATGACACACTGGACCAGACGGACTTAACAGACATATTCGAAACATCTCATCCTAAAGCAGGAAAATACACATTCTTCTCGAGTGCACATGGGGCATTCTCCAGAATATTACATACTGGGTCACAAATCAGACCTCAACAAGTACAAAAAAACTGAGATTATACTGTGCACATTTTCTGACCACAATGTTATGAAACTTGAAGTCAATGACAAGAAAAAATGTGGAAAGACCACAAATACACAGAGGTTAAAGAACATCCTATGTTCTTTAAGAATGAATGGGTCAACGAGGAAATTAAAGAAGAAACTTTAAAAATAGATGGAAACAAACAGTAGTGAAAACAGGAGAGTCCAAAACCTTTGGGAGGCAGCAAAAGCAGTCATAAAAGGAAAGTATATAGCAATACAGTCCTTCCTCAAGAAGCAATAAAAATCTCAAATACACAACCTAACCTTACATCTATAGGAGCTAGAAAAAGAACAAATGGGGCACCTGGGTGGCTCAGATGGTTAAGCGTCTGCCTTCAGCTCAGGTCATGATCTCAGGGTCCTGGGTTCAAGTCCCACATCGGGCTCCCTGCTCCTTGGGAGCCTGCTTATCCCTCTGCCTCTCTCTCTCTCTGTCTGTCATGAATAAATAAATAAAATCTTTAAAAAAAAAAAAAAAAGAACAAGAACAAATGAAGCCTAAAGCCAGGAGAAGAAGGGAAATAATAAAGATTAGAGCATACATAAAAGATATAGAAACAAACAAAAACCAGTAGAACAGACCAATGAAATCAGGAGCTGGTTCTCTGAAAGAATCAATACAATTGATAACCCCCTAGCCAGTCTTACCAAAAAGAAAAGAGAAAGGTCCCAAATAGTTAAAATCATGAATGAAAAGGGAGAGATAACAACCAACAGCACAGGAATACAATTATAAGAGAATATTATGAAAAATTATATGCCAACAAATTAGGCAATCTGGAAGAAATGCATAAATTCCTAGAAACATATTAACTACCAAAACTAAAAATGGAAGAAACAGAAAACTTGAACAGACCAATAGCCAGCAAAGAAATTGAATCAGTAAACAAAAGTCTCCCAACAAACAAAACTCCAGGAGCAGATGGCTTCCCAGGGGAATTCTACCAGACATTTAAAGAAGAGTTAATACCTATTCTTCCAAAATGTTCCAAAAGACAGAAATGGAAGGAAAACTTCCAAACTCTTTCTACAAGGCCAGCATTACCCTGATTCCAAAACCAAAGACTCCACTAAAAAAGAGAATTACAGACTAATATCCCTGATGAAAATCAATATGAAAATTCTCAACAAAATACTAGCAAATCGAATCCCTTCATGAAAAGAATCATTCACCACAGTCAAGTGGGATTTATTTCTCGACTGCAAGGGTGATTCAATATTCACAAATCAATCAACATGATACACCACATGAATAAAAGAAAGGGTAAGAACCACATGATCCTTCCAATAGATGCAAAAAAAGCATTTGACAAAGTATAGCATCCATTCTTGATAAAAACCCTCAAAAAAGTAGGGATATAGGGAACATATCTCAACATCATAAAAGCCATATATAAAATGCCCAGAGCTAATATCATTCTCAATAGGGAAAAACTGAGAGCTTTTTCTCTACAGTCAGGAACAAGACAGGGATGTCCACTCTCACCACTGTTATTTAACACAGTACTGGAAGTCCTAGCCTCGCAATCAGACAGGAACAAGAAATACAAGGCATCCAAATTGGCAAGGAAGAAGTCAAACCTTCACTATTTGCAGACAACATGATATACTATGAAGAAAACCTGGAAGACTCCACCAAAAAATTGCCAGCACTGATACACAAATTCAGTAAAGTTGCAGACACAAAATCAACATACAGAAGGAAGATCCAAGATGGCAGAGGAGTAGTAGACCTTAGTTTTGTCTGGTCCCAGGAATTCAGCTAGATGGCTACCAAATCATTCTGAACACCTGTGAACTCAACCAGAGAACTAAGAAAAGAACTGCTGCAACTCTACAAATAGAAAAGCGACCACTTTCTGCAATAATGACAAGACGGAAAAACTCACCTTAAAAAAGAGAACAAGAGGCAGTACTGTCAGGGACCTAATCAGTATGGATAGAAGTAAGATGTCAGAACTAAAGTTCAAAATAACAATTATAAAGATAGTAGCTGGGCTTGAAAAAAGCAAAGAAGACACTGGAGAAGCCCTTTCTGGAGAAATAAAAGAACTAAAATCTAATCAAGTTGAAATCACAAAGGCTATTAATGAGATGCAATAAAAAATGGAGGCTCGGGGCGCCTGGGTGGCTCAGTCGTTAAGCATCTGCCTTCGGCTCAGGTCATGATCCCAGGGTCCTGGGATCGAGCCCCGCATCGGGCTCCCTGCTCTGTGGGAAGCCTGCTTCTCCCTCTCCCATTCCACCTGCTTGTATTCCCTCTCTCGCTGTGTCTCTCTCTGTCAAATAAATAATAATAAAAATATTTAAAAAAAAAAAATGGAGGCTCTAACTGCTGGGATAAATGAGGCAGAAGAAAGAATTAATGATACAGAAGACCAAATGATGGAGAATAAAGCTGAGAAAAAGAAATATAAATGGCCCCCTTCCACACGATCACACTGAGCTAGTACCCGGGCCTGGAATCGGGCCGCAACCTCAGCCTCGCCTGCCGCCTGCCACCGCCTCTGGACCATGGACCCCCGCAAGTGAGCGAGCTTCAGGCCTTCGTGAAAATGTGTAAGCAGGATCCAAGCGTCTGCACACCGAGGAAATGTGCTTCCTGTGGGAGTGGGTGGAGAGCATGGGGGGTAAAATACCACCTGCCACTCATAAAACTCTATCAGAAGACAATACGAAGGTAGAAAAAACAGTAAGAAGGTGGAGGAAAACATAAAGACAGATGAACCATCAAGTGAGGAAAGTGATCTAGAAATTGACAATGAAGGTGTGATTGAACCAGATACTGATGCCCCTCAAGAAATGGGAGATGAAAATGTAGAGATAACTGAGGAAATGATGGATCAGGCAAATGATAAAAAGTGGCTGCCACTGATGCCCTAAATGATGGTGAACTACAGAAAGCCACTGACTTGTTCACAGATGCCATCAAACTGAATCCTTGCTTGGCCATTCTGTATGCCAAGAGAGCCAGTGTCTTCATCAAATTACAGAAACCAAATGCTGCCATTTGAGACTGTGACAGAGCCATTGAAATAAATCCTGATTCAGCTCAGCCTTATAAGTGGCGAGGGAAAGCACACAGAGTTCTGGGCCATTGGGAAGAAGCAGCATATGATCTTGCCCTTGCTTGTAAACTGGATTACGATGAAGATGCTAGTGCAATGCTGAAAGAAGGGGGCCCAGAAAATTGCTGAACATCGGAGAAAGTTATGAGTGAAAACGTGAAGAGCGAGAGATCAAAGAAAGAACAGAAAGGGTTAAGAAGGCTCAGGAAGAACATAAGAGAGCCCAGAGGGAGGAAGAAGCCAGACGACAATCAGGAGCTCAGTATGGCTCTTTCCCAGGTGGCTTTCCTGGGGGAATGCCTGGTAATTTTCCTGGAGGAATGCCTGGAATGGCAGGGGGGATGCCTGGAATGGCAGGAATGCCTGGGCTCAATGAAATTCTTAGTGATCCAGGGGTTCTCGCAGCCATGCAGGATCCAGATGTTATGGTGGCCTTCCAGGATGTGGCCCAGAACCCAGCGAATATGTCAAAATATCAGAGCAATTCAAAGGTTATGAATCTCATCAGTAAATTGTCAGCCAAATTTGGAGGTCAAGCATAATGCCCTTCTGACAAATAAAGCCCTTGCTGAAGGAAAAGCAACGATCACCTAATGGATGTCGCAATAATATAAACCAGTGTACCTCTGACCTTCTCATGAAGAAAGCTGAGGTGCTGTGAAGAGAATCCCTACCCCTCTGCCCCAAATGCAGCTGAAACATTCTATAGTGGTTTGCCATTAGGGTATTCATTCAGATAATGTTTTCCTACTAGGAATTACAAACTTTAAACACTTTTTAAACCTTAAAAATATTTAAAAACATATTAAAAGGGTGTGTTAGTCCCTACATTTTTCTTTATTAATCATTTCAGTTTTTTTCCTTTGGATTAATTGGGCAAGGAAGATACTTCAGTGTGGAAGATTTATTGCTCAGTTTGAGTGAAATAAAGGTTTATTCGTGGGAGGCAAATATAACATTTAAATAGATTAAAAATATATATATAAACAACTACTGGATCATGAGGGGAGAACTCAAAACATAAGTGATAGCATAAAGCAAGACAATATTAGAATAATTGGGATCCCAGAAGAAGAGGAAGGGGAGAGAGAGAGAAGGGCAGAAGGTATACTCTAGCAAATTATAGCAGAGAACTTCCCTAACCTGGGGAAGGAAACAGGCATCCAAGTCCAGGAGGCACAGAGAACCCTCCTCAAAATCAATAAAAATAGGTCAACAACCAACATATAATGGTAAAACTTAGGAGTCTCAGAGACAAAGAGAAAATCCTTAAAGCAGCTTGGAACAAGAGGTCCATAACCTACAATGGTACAAACATTAGACTGGCAGCAGACCTATCCACAGAGACCTGGCAGGCCAGAAAGGACTGGCATGATATATTCAGGGTGCTAAATAAGAAAAATACACAGCCAAGAATACCTTATCAAGCAAGGATGTCATTCAAAATAGAATGAGAGATAAAAAACTTCCAGGACAAAGAGAAACTAAAAGAATTTGTGATCACTAAACCAACCCTGCAAGAAATATTAAAGGGGATCCTTTAAAAGAAAAGACAGCCCAAAAGTAACACAGACCAGAAAGGAATAGAGACAATTTACAGAAACAGTGACTTTCCAGGAAATACAGGGGCACTAAATTCATATCTTTCAGTAGTTACTCTGAATGTAAATGGGTTAAATGCCCCAATCAAAAGACACAGGTATCAGATTAGATAAAAAAGCAAGACCCATCGATATGCTGTCTGCAAGAGACTCATTTTGGGCCCAAAGACACCTCCAGATTGAAAGTGAGGGGGGTGGAAAACAATTTACCATGCTAATGGACATCAAAAGAAAGCTGGGGTAGCAATCCTTATATCAGACAAATTAGATTTTAAACCAAAGACTGTAATAAGAGATGAGGAAGGACACTGTATCATAATTAAAGGGTCTATCCAACAAGAAGATCTAACAATTCTAAATATTTATGCCCCTACCATGGAAGCAGCCAATTATATAAACCAATTAATAACAAAATTAAAGAAACACATTGATAATAATGCAATACTAGTAAGGGACTTTAACACCCTACTCACTGCAATGGACAGATCATCTAAGCAGAAGATCAACAAGGAAACAAGGGCTTTGAATGACACAATGGACCAGATGGACTTCACAGATACATTCAGAGCATTCCATCCTAAAGTAACTGAATACACATTCTTCTCAAGTGCACATGGAACATTCTCCAGAATAGATCACATACTGGGTCACAAATCAGGTCTCAAGCAGTACCAAAGATTGGAATCATTCCCTGCATATTTTCAGACCACAAAGCTTTGAAACTGGACCTCAATCACAAGGGGAAATTTGGAAAAAAACCTCAAATACATGGAGGCTAAAGAACATCCTACTAAAGAATGAATGGGTCAACCAGGAAATTTAAAAAGAATTTAAAAAATTCATGGAAACAAATGAAAATGAAAACACAATTGTTCAAAACCTGTGAGATGTACCAAAGGAGGTCCTAAGACAGAAGAATATAACAATACAAGCCTTAAGAAACAAGAAAGGTCTCAAATACATAAACTAACCTCATACCTAAAGGAGCTGGAGAAAGAACAGAAAATAAAGCCTAAACCCAGCGGAAGAGAAATAATAAAGATTAGAGCAAAAATCAATGAAACAGAAACCAAAAGAACAGTAGAACAGATCAACAAAACTAGAAGCTGGTTCTTTGAAAGAATTAATAAGATCAATAAACTCCTACTCAGACTTACCAGAAAGAAAAGAGAAAGGACTCCAATAAATAAAATCATGAATGAAAGAGGAGAGGTCACAACCAACACCGAAGAAATACAAACAATTATAAGAACATAACATGAGTAAACTATATGCCAACAAACTGGGCAATCTGGAAGAAATGGATGTATTCCTGGAAACTTATAAACTACCAAAACTGAAACAGAAAGAAATAGAAAACCTGAACAGACCCATAACCAGCAAGGAAATTGAAGCAGTAATCAAAAATCTCCCAACAAACAAGTGTCCAGGGCCATTTGGCTTCCCTGGGGAACTCTACCAAACATTAAGAATTAATACCTATTCTTCTGAAGCTGTTTCAAAAAATAGAAATGGAAGGAAAACTCCCAAACTCATTCTATAAGGCCAGCATTACCTTGATCCCAAAACCAGACAAAGACCCCACCAAAAAGGAGAATTATAGACCAATATCCCTGATGAACATGGATGCCAAAATTCTCACCAAGATACTAGCTAATAGGACCCAACAGTACATTAAAAAGATTATTCACCAGGACCAAGTAGGACTTACTCCTGGGCTGTAAGTGTGGTTCAACATCTGCAAATCAATCAATGTGATACACTACATTAATAAGAAAAAGGACAAGAACCATATGATCCTCTCAGGAGATGCAGAAAAAGCACTGGACAAAGTACTGTATCCTTTCTTGATTAGAACTCTTCACAGTGTAGGGACAGAGGGTACACACCTCAAATCATAAAAGCCATCTATAAAAAACCCACAGTGAGAATATCATTCTCAATGGGGAAAAACTGAGAGCTTTTCCCCTAAGGTCGGGAACATGGCAGGGATGTCCACTATCATCATGGTTGTTCAATACAGTACTAGAAGTCCTAGCCTCAGACTAGCCAATCAGACAACACAAAAAAATAAAAGGCATCAGAATCAGCAAAGAAGTCAAACTCTCACTCTTTGCAGATGACATGATACTCTATGTGGAAAACCCAAAAGACTCCACCCCAAAATTGCTAGAACTCACACAGGAATTCAGCAAAGTGGCAGGATATAAAATCAATGCATAGAAATCAGCTGCATTTCTATACACTAAAAATGAGACAGAAGAAAGAGAAATTAAGGAATTGATCCCATTTACAATTGTACCCAAAACCATAAGATACCTAGGAATAAACCTAACCAGAGGCAAAGGATCTGTACTCAGAAAACTATAAAATACTCATGAAAGAAATTGAGGAAGACACAAAGAAATGGAAAAACGTTCCATGCTCATGGATTGGAAGAACAAATATTGTGAAGATGTCAATGCTACCTAGAGCAATCTACACATTCAATGCAATCCCCATCAAAATACCATCCACTTTTTTTACAGAGCTGGAATAAATAATCCTAAAATTTCTATGGAAGCAAAAAAGAACCCGAATAGCCAGAGGAATGTTGAAAAAGAAAAGCAAAGCTGGTGGCATCACAATCCCGGGCTTCAAGCTCTATTACAAAGCCGTAACCATCAAGACAGTATGGTACTGGCACAAAAACACACACACAGGTCAATGCAACAGAAAAGAAAACCCAGAAATGGACCCTCAACTTTATGGTCAACTGATCTTGAACAAATTAGGAAAGAATATCCAATGAAAAAAAGACAGTCTCTTCAACAAATGGTGTTGGGAAAATTGGACAGCCACATGCAGAAGATTGAAACTGGACCATTTCCTTACACCATACACTAAAATAGACTCAAAATGGTTGAAAGACTTAAATGCGAGACAGGAATCCATCAAAATCCTAGAGGAGAACACAGGCCTCAGCCACAGCAACTTCTTCCTAGACACATCTCCAAAGGCAAGGGAAACAAAGGTAAAAATGAACTATTGGGACTTATCAAGATAAAAAGCGTTTGCAAAGGAAACAGTCGACAAAACCAAAAGACAACTGACAGAATGGGAGAAGATATTTGCAAATGTCTTATCAGATAAAGGGCTAGTATCCAAAATCTACAAAGAACTTATCAAACTCAACACCCAAAGAACAAATAATCCAATCAAGAAATGGGCAGAAGACATGAACAGACATTTCTCCAGAGACATACAAATGGCCAACAGATCTATGGAAAAATGCTCAACATCCCTAGGCATCAGGGAAATACAAATCAAAACCACAATGAGATACGACCTCACACTGGTCAGCATGGTTAAAATTAACAATTCAGGAAATGACAGATGTTGGCAAGGATGCGGAGAAAGGGGAACCCTCCTACATCATTGGTGGGAATGCAAGCTGGTGCAGCCACTCTGGAAAACAGTATGGAGGTTCCTCAAAAAGTTGAAAATAGAGCTACCTATGACCCAGCAATTGCACTACTGGGTATTTACCCCAAAGATACAAATGTAGTGATCCTAAGGGGCACATGCACCCCAATATATATAGCAGCAATGTCCACAATAGCCAAACTATGGAAAGAGCCCAGATGTCCATAGACAGATGAATGGATAAAGAAGATGTAATATGTATGTGTATATATACACATACACACACACACATATACATACACACAATGGAATACAACTCAGCCATCAAAAAATGAAATCTTGCCATTTGCAATGGCATGGATGGACTAGAGGGTACTATGCTAAGCAAAACAAGTCAGAGGAAGACAATAATCATATGATCTCACTCATATGTGGAATTTAAGAAACAAAACAGAGGATCATAGGGGAAGAGAGAAAAAAATAAAACAAGATGAAATCATAAAGGGAGACAAAGCATAAGAGACTCAATCATAGGAAACAAATTGAGGGTTGCTGGAGGGGAGGGGATAGGAGGATGGGGTAACAGGGTGGTGAACATTAAAGAGGGTCCGTGATATAATGAGCACTGGGTATTATCACTGACCTCTACCTCTGAAACTAATAATGCATTATATGTTAATTAACTGAATTTAAATTTAAAAAAAGAACACAGTAAGACTTGTATAGATGGGGAAATTTTAATCATATTTCCCCCACCCTCTCCAAAGGGTAGAATAACTAAATGGATTTTGAAACAATGAATCTGGGAAGAAACTATTTGCCATGCTTAAAGTTTAGATGTGAAAAACTTTTGTATTCATCATTAAAGAAAAACTGACAAACCAAAACAACCCAAAACAACAACAAAAACCAAAATCAATATATAGAAATACTGCATTTCCATACACCAGTAATGAAGCAGCAGAAAGAGAAATCAAGGAATCAATTCCATTTACAATTACACCAAAAACCGTAAGATACCTAGGAATAAACCTAACCAAAGAGGTAAAGGATCTGTACTCTGAAAACTACAGAACATTTGTGAAAGAAATTGAAGAGGACACAAAGAAATGGAAAAACATTCTATGCCATTGATTGGAAGAACAAATGTTGTTAAATTGTCTATACTACCCAAAGCAATCCACACATTTTATGCAATCCCTATCAAAATACCACCAATATTTTTCACAGACCTAGAACAAACAATCCTAAAATTTGTATAGAATCAAAAAAGATCCCAAAGAGCCATAGGAATGTTGAAAAAGAAGAGCAAAGCTGGAGGCATCATGATTCCAGACTTTAAGCTGTATTACAAAGCTGTAGTGATCAAGACAGTATAGTACTGGCACAAAAACAGACACATAGATCAACAAAACAGAATAGAAAACCAGAAATGGACCCACAATTATATGGTCAACTGATCTTCAACAAGCAGGAAAGAATATCCAATGGGAAAAAAACAGTCTCTTCAACAAATGGTATTGGGAAAACTGGACAGCCACATGCAGAATGAAACTGGACCACTTTATTACACCATACACAAAAATAAATTCAAAATAGATTCAAGAGCTAAATGTGAGACAGGAAACCATCAAAATCCTAGAGGAGAACAAAGGCAGCAACCACTTTGACCTTGGCCGCAGCAACTTCTTATCAGCTATGTTTCCAGAGGCAAGGGAAACAAAAGCAAAAATGAATTACTGGGACTTCATCAAGATAAAAAGCTTCTGCACAGCGAAGGAAACAATCAATGAAACTATAAAAAACTTAAAAAAAAAAAGGGTTAGTATCCAAAACCTATAAAGAACTTACCAAACTCAACACCCAGTAAAACACATAATCCAGTAAAGAACTGGGCAGAAGACATGAACACACATTTCTCCAAAGAAAACATCCAGACAACTAACAGACACATGAAAAGATGCTCAACATCACTCATCATAAGGGAAATACAAATCAATACCACAACTAGATACCACCTCACACTGGTGAGAATGGGTAAAATTAACAAGTCAGGAAACAACAGATCTTGGCAAGGATGCAGAGAAAGGGAAACCCTCTCACACTACTGGTAGGAATGCAAACTGGTGCAGCCACTCTGGAAAACAGTATAGAGGTTCATCAAAAAGTTAAAAAGGGAACTACCCTACAATCCAGCAATTGGACTACTAGATATTTACCCAAAAGATACAAAAATACTGATTTTAAGGGACACATGTATCCCAATGTTTATAGCAGCATTATCAACAATAGCCAAATTATGGAAAAAGCCCAAATGCCCACTGACAGATGAATGGATAAAGAAGTTGTGGTGTATGTACACACACACACACACACACACACACAGGAATGTTACTCAGCCATAAAAAAGAATGAAATCTTGCCATTTGCAATGATGTGGATGGAGCTAGAGTGTATTATGCTAAGCGAAACAAGTCAGTCAGACAAAGATAAATGTCATATGATTTCACCCATATGTGGAAACAGAACGGATGAACATAGAGAGAAAAAAAGAGAGAGAGGTAAACCATAAAACAGACTCGGGGCATGGCTCAATCAGTCAAGCATTGGATTCTTGGTTTCAGCTCAGGTCATGATCTCAGGGTCATGAGATCGAGCCCCACACTGGGCTCTGTGCTCAGCGCAGTCTGCTTAAAATTATTTTCCCCCTCTCTCTCCCTCCCCCTCTGCTCCTCTCCCCTCACTCTCTCTCTTTCTCTAGCTCTTAAATAAATAAATAAATAAATAAAATCTTAAAAACAAAACACAAGACCCTTACCTACAGAGAACAAACTGAGGGTCACTAGAAGGGAGATGGGCAGGGGGATGGGCTAAATGGGTGATGGTTATTAAGGAGAGCACTTGTTGTGATGAGCACTGGATGTTTTATGTAAGTGATGAATCACTAAATTCTACTCCTGAAACTAATATCCCACTATATGTTAACTAAGTGGAATTTAAATAAAAACATGAAACAAAAAAGAAAAAAAAGATCTAAAATCAGTGATGTAAGGTTCTACTTATGAAGCTCAAAAAAGAGTAAAACCAAAGAAAGTAGAATGTATAAAATAATACAGAACAGAAATTAACAAAATAGAAAAAAGACAAACAGAAGAGAAAATTAATAAAGCCAAAATCTTTCTTTGAAAAAAACAGAAAACTCCCAGTTACAACGAGAAAGGAAACACCAACCACCAAAATCAGTAATGAAAATGGGGTTCTCACTATAGATAATATAGACGTTAAAGGGACAATAAGACTGTATTTATGAAAACTTTATGCCAACCAATTTGCCAGATTAAATGAACAAATTCAATGAAAAATATCTCACTAAATTTGAAAGAAGATGAAACAGAAATTTTCAATAGCACTATATCTTTCAAAGAAATTGAATTCAGGAGGAGGGAGCGAGATGGCAAAGTAGGAAGATCCTGAGCTTACTTCCTCCCATGGACATACCAACATCACCAACTACATACAAAACAACTATCTCTGAAGACAAACTGAAGACTACCAGAACAGATCTTATACAACTACAGATATAAAGCCACATTCAAGATGGTGGGAGGGGCAGAGATGTGATCTAGTCAGGACCCACAGCCCCTGCACAGTGATCTCCTGCAGAGGGATAGCACAAACATACAGGCCCTCAAAGAGGAACAAGGGGTCCAAGCCCCACATCTGGATCCCCAGTCAAGAAACATGCATGGGAAAAATGAGTCCCCATTACAAACGGCTGTGAAAGCCAGTGGTGCTTACATATGGGAGACCCAGAAGGCAGTAGGACACTTAAAGGACAGGTGCATAATGTCACTCGGTCCCAGTTCCAGAGCAGAGGCAGCAGTTGGACAAGCACCTGGCTTACACGGAAAGGAGATCCATTCACCAATTTTAGGACATGTGCCACAGGGGCAGGGATCTGGTAGAACATTCTCCAAAGCGTACAGTGTTAACAGACACTTTTTTATTCATTTCCCTTCTCCCCAGCTGGCCCAGCCTGGCAGCAGCCATTTCTAACACTCTACCTACTGCGCTAGCACCAATCATCTGGCCGCAGCCTCCCTCTGCAGACTTCACCAGCCCAACTTGCCTGCTCCAGCCTGGCACCCCCCAAAGATGTTCCCACCTGGCCACACCTGGACGTGGAGGCGGCTGTCCCAGAGTCCCAGCCTCCCCATTACCCCATCCCCGCCAAGCAACCTCCATCCCAGGGGAAAGAGCCAAACACGAAAGGACCTGCGATAGTCACAGCCGGACCTCACTGCCAACACACGGGAGGCCTATCCCATCCACACACATGCCCACCAGCTGTTGCTCCAGGACTTCACAGCCAACTGCGTGAGGGGCCAACCCTGCACATGAGCATGCTCACAGCAGTTATGGCCTGGACTCTCAGCCAGACGTGGCTAGGCTTCACAGAAGCTGCACATCCACATCCACAGGCACATCCACAGCTGACGTGGCTAGGCTTCACAGAAGCTGCACTGGGGAACAGCTCTGCACACCAGTGAGTCCACACCAAGTGCAACCCAGCTACAACAGGAGGGTACCTGCAGCCCAAACAGGGGAGACCACTAGGGCACCTGGCTCAAGTAATGAGGGGTTGGGGGGTGGGGTCGCACAACTGGACCTGACAGGATACCTTCTGCATAAAGCCACTCCTTCAAAACTGGAAGGAAACCATCAACAGAATGAAATGCACCCTATCTACTAAATGAGAGAAGACATTTGCAACTGATAAAACAGATAAGGGGTTAATATCCAAAATATATAAAGACCTCATACAGGGGCGCCTGGGTGGCTCAGTCATTAAGTGTCTGTCTTTGGCTTGGGTCATGATCCCAGGGTCCTGGGATCGAGCCCCACATCGGACTCCCTGCTCAGCGGGAAGCCTGCTTCTCCCTCTCCTACTCCCTCTGCTTGTGTTCCCTCTCTCGCTGTGTCTCTCTCTGTCAAACAAACAACAACAACAACAAATCTTAAAAAAAAAAAAAATGAACTCATACAACTCTATCAAAAAAAAATCCAATTGAAAATGGATAGAGAACCTAAACAGACATTACTCCAAAGAATACATACAGATGGCGAACAGACACATGAAAAGATGTTCAACATCACTAATCTTCAGTGAAATTCAAACCCAAACTACAGTGAGATATCACCTCATACCTGTCAGAATGGTGAGTATCAAAGACAAGAAATAACAAGGTCAGCAAAGATGTAGAAAAAAGGGAAAACTTGGGTACTGTTGGTGGGAATGCAAAATGGTGTAGCTGCAATGGATAGTCTGGAGGTTCCCCCCAAAATTAAAAATAGAAATACCATACAATCCAGCAATTGCACAGCTGGGTATTACTGGAAGAAAACAAAAGCACTAACTAGAAAAAATATATGAATCCCCTTGTTCACTGCAACATTACTTACAACAGCAGAGATATGGAAACAACTTAAGGGTCTATCAATAGATGAATGGATAAAGAATATATGGTATAAAAATATACAATGGAATACTATTCAGCCATTTAAAAAAATGAAACCTTGTCATTTGGGACAACATGGATGGACCCAGAGGGTATTATGCTAAGTGAAGTTGAGTCAGACAGAGAAAGACAACTATCAAATGATTTCACTTATATGGGGAGCCTAAAAACAAAACAAAAAGAAAACAGAAACAGACTCATAGATACAGACAATAATCTTGTGGTGCCACAGGGGAAATGGGCAAAATAAGGAAAGGAGATAAAAGGCACAAACTTCTCAGTTATAAAATAAATAAGATGGGAATGCAATGTACACTATAGGAAATATAAGTGATAATAATGTAACAACTTCGTATGGTGACAGATGGTAGCTAGACTTATAATGGTGATCACTTCCTAATGTATATAAATGTTGAATCACTATGTACACCTGAGAATAATATTGTAGGACAACTGTACTTCAATTAAAAAAATGAATTCATTATCAAAGAAAACTACAAGCCCAATGGTTTCACTGGTAAATTCTATCAACATTCAAGGAAGGAAAAACAGTACTCATATACAAATTTTGGGGTGTTTTAGAAAGTAGAGAACACTTCTCAACACATTTTATGAGGTCAACATAAGCCTAACACCAAAACCTGAAAACAAAACTACAAATAAGCTATGAGGCTGAAAAATTTAAAACACACTTCAAAATAAATGTGAGACAACAAAAGCATATAAAAACCTACAGGGTATGACAAAAGTGTTACTCATATATGAGTTATCTCAAGACTTCAAGGATGGTGCGACATTTGACGATGTGTCATTATAATTCACTACATTAACAGAAGAACATAGAGAAATTATGTGATCATCTTAATAAATAGCAGAAAAGCATGTGATATTCACCATTTAAAATTAAGACAAAAATTCTTGACAAACCAAAACTAGAAGAGAACTTTTTAAACTCATAAAGTATACCTACCAGAAAATTATAGTAAATATTAAACTTGATGGTAAAACCTTAGAAATACACAGAATAATAAAGTAGAATTATACAAACTAACATGGGGAGACTCCAAAATATATTTCTGAATAAAAGAAGTTGCAGATATTTACAGTAGTTTAAAACACTCACACATATTTCTACGATTTTCTGTAGGAATATACACAGGTATATAAATACATAAAACTAAGATTTGCAGAAAACACATCAGCCTGATAACTTCTGAGACCAGGTGAGGACCAGGACTGGAGTAAGTACAAGTCCCAGGGTGTGGTTAAAGGAGATTTTAGTCTTATCTTCCATGTTTCTATTTATTACCAGGAGAATGTTGTTTTTTATGAATAGCTTAGGTAACTAAAAAGTAATTTTAATACCATAAATTTAAATTTAACATAGTACTGGAAGTCCTAGCCAAAGCAATTAGAAAGGAAACAAATAAAGACATCCACATTGAAAAAGAAGTAAAACTGTCACTATCTGCACATTACATGATATTATGTACAGATAATACATCTAGAAAACCCTAAAGACTCTACCAAAAAACTGTTGGAACTAATGAACAAATTCAGTAATGTTACAGGGTAAAAAATCAGTATACAAAATCTGTGGTTCTATACCCTAATGATGAACTATCAGAAAGAGAAATTAAGAAAACAATCTCCTTTACAATTGCATCAAAAAGAATAAAATACAGGGGCACCTGGGTAGCTTAGTCGGTTAAGTGTAGGACTCTTGATTTTGGCTCAGGTCATAATCTCTGGGTCATGAGATGGAGTGCCACATTGGGCTCCACACTGGTGGTCATAGAGCCTGCTTAAGATTTTCTCCCCCCACCCCCCCAAAAAAAGATTCTCTCTCTCTCCTTCCCTCCACCCCACCCCCACCTTCCCCAGGCGGGGGGGGGGGTGGAGAATAAAATACACAGAAATAAATTTAACCCAGGTGGTGAAAGACCTGTACCCTGAAAACTGTAAGACATTAACGAAAGAAAGTGAAGAAGACCCAAATAAATGGAAAGATATTCCATGTTCATGGACTGGAAGAACTAATACTGTTAAAATGTCCATACTACTCAAAGCAATCCAAAGATTCAGTGCAACTCCTTTCGAAATTTCAATGGTATTTTTCACAGAACTAGAACAAGTAATCCTAAAATTCATATAGAACCACAAAAGACCCCAAACAGCCAAAGCAATCTTCACAAAGATGAGCAAATCTAGAGGGATCATGCTTCCTGATTTCGAAGTATATTATAAAGCTCTAGTAACCAAATAGTATAGCGTTAGCATATAAACAGACAGATAAATGGAAGAGAATACAGAGTCCAGAAATAAACCTGTATTTACATGGTCAAATAATTTATGACAAAGGAGCCAAGAATATACAATGGGGAAAAGATGGTCTCTTCAACAAATAGTGGTGGAAAAAGCGGGTAGCCTCAAGCAAAAGAATGAAACTGGCCTACTATCTTACACCATACACAAAAATGAACTCAAAATGGATTGAAGACTTGAATTTAAGGCCTGAAACCATAAAACAAACTCCTAGGCGATGAGGAAAATACAGGTGGTAAGCTCCTGGACATCAGTCTTCACAATAACGGTTTTATTTCATCTAACACCAAAAGTAAAAATAAATAGTGGGACTACATCAAAGTAAAAAGCTTCTGCACAGCAAAGGAAACCAACAACAAAATGAAAAGGCAACCTATGGAATGGGAGAAAATTTCTGCAAATCATGTATCTGATAAGGGGTTAATATCCAAAATATATAAAGAAATCCTACAACTCAACAGAAAAAACAAAACAAAACAACACAATCCAATTTAAAAAATTGGCAGAAGACCCAAGAAGACATTTTTTCCAAAGAAGATATACATATGGCCAACAGACACATGAAAAGATGCTCAACATCACTAACCTTCAGGAAAACTGAAATCAAAGCCACAATGAAGTATCACCTCACACCTGTTAGAATGGCTATTCTGAAAAAGACAAGAAATAACAAGAGTTGGCAAAAAATTAAAAATAGGGATATCTGGGTGGCTCAGTCAGTTAAGCATCTGTCTTCAGCTCAGGTCGTTATCCCAGGGTGCTGGGATGGAGTTCGGCAGTAGTCTCCTTGCTCAGCAGGGAGTCTGCTTTCCCCTCTGCCTTTCACTCCCCCTGCTTGCGTGCTCTCTTGCTCTCTCACTCTCTGACAAATAAATAAATAAAATCTTCTAAAAAAATTAAAAACAGACCTACTATATGATCCAGGAATTCTACAGCTGGGTATTTATCCAAAGAAAATGAGAACACTTACTAGAAAAGATATATGCACCCCTATGTTCACTGCAACACTATTTACAACAGGCACAACATGGAAACCACTGAAGTGTCCATCAATGGATGAATGGATAAAGAAATCATGGTGTGTATATATGTATACACACACACACACACACACATATAGACACATACAAGGGAATATTACTCAGTCATTAAAAAGGAAACCTTGCCATTTGAGACAACAAAGATGAACCCTGAGGGTATCATGCTAAGGGAAAGAAGACAGAGAAAGGCAAATACCGTATGATTTCATTTATATGTGGAATCTAAAAAACAAAACAAAATAAAACAAGCTCATAGAGAACAGATTGATGGTTGCCAAAGGTTGCCAGGGGCTGGAGGGTAGGGGTTGGTTATAAGATAAGTAAGATCTGGGGATGTAATGTATAGTGTGGTGACTATAGGTAACAATACTGTATATATGAAAGTTGCTAAAAGAGTAGATCTTAGAAGTCCTCATCACAAGAAAAAAAAAATGTAACTATGTATGGTGACCAATGTTAAATAGATTCATTGTGGTGATCATTCTGCAATATATACAAATATAGAATCATTATGTTGCACATGTAAAACTAATATAAGTCATTATACATCAATCAATAATAAATAGGGTCTACGCAAAGTGGTCCCTTGTACTGGATGGACAACAAAGATGATTACACTACATGATAAAAATTTTAAAAACACTGGAAATATATATAAAAACTTTTTTTAAAGTATATTATTATAGGTAAATATTTTACTAGTTCTTTTGTGCCTTTTAAGTTTAGAGACCATAAAATCACTTTCTTTGAATGCCATTTATTAATACATCCTGGGACTGATTTGACCCCATTTAGCATATCAGGTAAATCTGCAGGATGCCAATTGTTTACCAACATCCTGTATTATATTAGAGTGAAATAGAGACTTTGGCAGATATTCTTTCTCTCCTTGTATTCCTTTTTGGAATTGAACAAATTAGTCCTAAAGCCACCTGCCTTTACCTGAATTTTCACTAGGTCCCACCTGTTTTCTTTAGACTTTTGGTTAGGATTTCACCTTCACTCTCAGGAAAAGAAGCGGAGAGCAGTCTCCGGCCTGAGGAAATGGCACCAACACATTTCTTAATAAACACTTAGGGATGTGAAGATACTTGCAAGGTCCTTGTAGTTTGCATCCACTGGAACTAAGCGGGGTCTAAACTTGTCCTAAGCGGGTGTGGGTGTAAATACACGAGCGAATGGAGAAAGTAAAGGGGAAGACAGGGCTTCCCCCAGCTCTACGCACCTCTGATTCAGCCAGCTGGGGTCAAAAGGGAGCAGCACGGACGCCGCCGGCAACAGGCTCCAGCGGAGTACCAGGGCCCCGGAGCACCGAACTGAAGGCGGAGAGCGAGGAGGGGCGGGACGGCGTGGCCTCCGCTCCTCCCCGGGCCGGGGCGGGCCCGAGACCGCGACCCACCTCTCCCGCGCTGCCTTCGTCACAGCGCCGCGGGACAGCCATGCTCGGCCGCCTGCTGCGGGGCCTGTGGCAGCGATGGCGCCGTTACAAGTACCGCTTCGTTCCTTGGATCGCGCTGAACCTAAACCACAACCCGAGGTGAGAGGGCGAGACCGGCAGAGCAGGGCCACCTTCTTTCAGCCCCACGACGCCACCCGGGCCGCTGGATCGGAGGCGAGAGGGCCCTCGGTGGGCGGAGCCTCCGGCGAGCGGAGCTTCGAGCGGACCGAGCTTCAGGCGGGCGGAGCTTCTGGCGGCCCGGGGGCCCGAGGCGGGCGGGCCCGCGGTGGGTGGAACCCGAAGGGGGCGGGGCCCGAAGTGGGCGAGGCCGAGGTTGGTGGAGTCCGAAGAGAGCTGGGATACTGACGAGGGCGGGGGGCCTTAGGAGGGTGGGGCCTGTGGCCTAATCTCCCATGGTACCCCGCGCTGCCAGACTTGCGAGGCGGGCGTTGCCCGCGGGCGGAGGCGCGTGTTCTCTTTTGGAGGTCGGTGCTGACCCGGGCTTCTGTCCCGGCAAAAAAGAAGAGGCTTTTGAAAAAGAACAAAGCTCTTAGGGCGTGAGAGTGCGTGGTCTTCTCTCCGCTAGGGCATAGTTAGGAGCTTGAAATTCCTTAGAGAAGCCAAACCGAGGTTTATCTGGTGAAAGCAGCCCAGCCTGGCTGTGAGGATAGCAGCTTGGACTGACGCATAAAAAGGAGCAAAATGCCACTGAAAGCACGTGGGCGTGTTGGGTTTAGAATAGTCTTTGCCTGAAGACCGGGACCTAGCTGCGTGGGTGGCCGGGGAGTCAGTGTCGTTGCCGGCTCTAGTAAGTGGCGTGCTAGTGATCTGGAAGAAGTTCGCGTAATGCTCGCTGAAATGGGCACACTAGCGCCACTGAAAGCCAGTTAATAACCAGAGAGCTTTTCCAAAGTTTCATTCGGCGGAAAAATGAACTCAGGGCCATCCTTACTATAGAATTGTGAGGCGGGAATTGCTTTCTTCTTGTTAAGAATTAAAAAAATACCATTATGCAAATAAAAATGATGCAGCCATTAAAGAAGTAGGTACTCCCTGGAGAGAATGTGACAAAGTGTATAATGTTAAATTTGTCTTTGAAATTACACACCTATAAAAAGAGCCATTCCAATATGAGGATTCTTACGTGATGTTCACATAATGGCTCTGTATGTAGTGGGAAAATACTAGCTCTGTTTCAAACGGCTTATGGCTCTCCCACTTAACAGCTTTAGGATGTTGGGCAAGCTCCCCAACATCTCCAAGCCTCAGTTTCCCTGTCTGCAAAAAGGAGATAGTGAATGTAAGGACCCAACAGCATTTGGTACACTTAGAGCTTTCACAAATGTTGGCTATTGTTAACATGGGTAGGTATTGTCCGGAGTTAGGTCACTAGAACTACCCCCAAACAACTCTTTTCTGAACGTCTTAGTTTCATCGTATTCAGACACGGGAGAATAATCATCATTAAGGCCAGTGACTCAGAAGGCATGAAGCCTGGCTTTTGTCAGTTGAAGGGTAGTGAACAGAAACTTTTCCTGTTTTCAGGACCCTCCGATATGTTCCAGAGGAATCCAAAGACAAAGTTATCTCAGATGAAGATGTCCTAGGAACATTACTGAAAGTTTTCCAGGCTCTATTCATAAATGATTTCAATAAGCAATCAGATATCTTGACTATGCTTCCAGAAACTGTTAAATCAAAATATCACGACCTACTGTCAGTTCAACATCCAAGGGTGAAACCGCTTGAATACAGACATGAACAGCAAAATACCTTTAAACCAGAAGAAATTCTTTATAAGACATTGGGTTTCAGTGTTGCCCAAGCAACTAGCTCATTGATTTCTGCGGGAAAAGGTGTCTTCGTTACCAGAGGATTGGTACCAAAAGGCGCGGTTGTATCTATGTATCCTGGTAATGGCACAGTTAGTGCTTTGCCAAGAGTTTCCTATTTATCGACTAATATAAGTTCAAGTAAATACATGGTCCTGTAATCCTTCGAGTAAGGGGTTGAATTGGAAACTCAGATTTCCACAGATTTTTAAATCCTGATTTGGAAATTAACCATAAATTATTTTATGTGTTAGAAAGCATCCTTGAGTATTTGTTGGGATAAATGCACTTTTAAGGAAATTTTTGTAGTTAATGTTTAAATGTGGACTATAGTATGGCCTACTTTGATAAGATTAATTACTTGGAAAGCACTAGAGAATAAGTCAGTTGGCTTACATAATTGGTAACTAAAGGTAAAAATAGTATGGGTTAAAACAGGAAAGACAGAATTTAAACCCATAAATCACTGGACAAAGACCTTCCTGCCATTTCTACACTTTGAAAGTAAAGCAGCTTCTTTGCAAAAAGGTCATTGACTAGAATGTTCAGGAGAATATGTTATTTGTTAAACTAATGATATTATTTGGTGTAGTACAAAAATGTGTGAATGTTTAAGTCAGACCTATATTTTCAAAAAGTCATTCTGCTATTTTCTAATTTTACATCCTTAAGCAAGAAAGTTGGTTTTCTCCTACACAACTAACCTAACTCTGTAAAGACTAAATAGAACAAGCCAGCAACAAATGAATACTGAAACAAATTTCATAAAATAGCATGCCTGGAACATAGGACAGGCCCAGCAAATATTTATTTTGTCCTTTAGTCCATTGCCAGTGAAAGGAGAAACAACCTGAATGTCAGACTCATTTATTCCCATTCTGTCTGCATTATTTTATCGGTTATTAACAAAATACATTTCTTAAAAGGCTTTTTAATAGATGTCAAATCACAGCCTACTTTAAAAAGCAAAACCAAACCAAAACAAAAAAACCCCGCAACTTTGTAAAACTGAACCTCAAATGTGGTGTTCACATTTTAATTAACCAAGATAGTCACATTTTATTTTGCTGTGTGAACAAGTTGGTCCTCCGCTCCTTACTATTGAGCACTCTTCAAAGGAGGAAAGTAGCCAAAGAGAATGTGATAATCTAGACTGGAGGTGAAATATTAGAAAAAAGGTAGAGAAATTAAATTTCTTTCATGTTATATATATGTTCCAGAGAAAGGTCCTTATGATGTTTATGATTTTTACATGTTGCTGTGTCTTTATCTTATTGTATAATAGGTACAGTATATCAGAAGTATGAGCCAATCTTTTTCCAATCCATTGGAAATCCATTTATTTTTAGATGCTTGGATGGGGTACTCATTGATGGAAATGACAAAGGAATATCAAAAGTTGTATACAGGTAAGTTAGTGCCCATGTTCAAATTTAATAGAGGACCACAGCAAAATGTTTATGACCACTAGCCTTTTTATTTTCAATAAAAATCTGTTTAAGCAGTTGCTAAGTAGCCACTCAGTTGCCCTATTGACTAGATAAAACTTCTTTAAGAAAAAAAAACTTTTTTAAAGAGAAACTGGACTTGTCAGTTCTAGGGTTAATTTTGTACTCTTGGATTTTATTGTAAGATATAAAAGAATAATCCCTTAGCTAATTCTTTCACCTGTTTCAGATCTTGCAATGGAAGGGATCGACTTGGTCCTTTCAAAATGAGTGATAGTACATGGCTAACATCAGAAATTTGTAATCCACTGGCTGTAGGACAGTATGTCAACAATTGTTCAAATGGTAAGTTGGCATCATGGGTCTGTGAAACAAGATATAAATACAACAGTGGTAATTTTCCTCTTTTGCCCTATGACTGAGTGCGAGAGGCAGTTAAATTTAACATCTCAGCTATTCAAAGCCCATAAGTAAACTATAACATTGTGGGAGCAGATATCAAAGAACCTGGGGAAGTAGTGATACACATTAGTTGAATAACTTAGTGTTTTTCTTCTGGTTTTGCAATAAATATAGGCAATTGATAACTGCTCTTCTGATCATCATTATTTTAGCATTTTTTTTTTTTTAAAGATTTTATTTATTTATTTGACAGAGAGACAGCGAGAGAGGGAACACAAGCAGGGGGAGTGGGAGAGGGAGAAGCAGGCTTCCCACCGAGCAGGGAGCCCGATGCACGGCTCAATCCCAGGACCCTGGGATCATGACCTGAGCCGAAAGCAGCCGCTTAACCGACTGAGCCACCCAGGCGCCCCTATTTTAGCATTTTTTAAATAGTTAACTTAGAAACCATTCTGTCAGTGCCTCGGTAGAGCCTAATAGGTTAAACTAGGCTGGTATCCCCTTTCTGTTGCTGTGTGCCTGAGTCACTTACCTTCCCATAGGGCTTGACTTGCCCAAAAGTTTAAATTTGATCTGGCTACATTTAGCATAGGTTTTGGTGTTAGGGAGTTGTGAACTTGAAACCTGACTCTTCTACTTAACCTTTAACCTTTCTGAGCCTCTGTTAATAATAGGGGCACCTGGGTGGTCAGTCCGTTGAGCATCCGACTCCTGATTTCAGCTCAGGTCATGATCTCAGGGTTGTGATATCGAGCCCCAAGTCGAACCCTGAGCTGGGCTCTGAGCTAGGCAGGCAGTCCGCTTGAGATTCTCTCCCTCTGCCCCTCCCCCCACTCACACATGTGCGCTCTCTAAAATAAATTTTTCAAAAAGTAAATAATAAAATACATATATTATATATATATATAATCTAGTAATGCCTGGAACATAATAGTGATTATTTGAGCATGTTCTTCTAATTTAGAAAACTACACATCAAGTGACGTAATTCAGTACTGTTTTCCACGACCTTATAAAATGACTGTTACTAAAAATTATATACTTATTCCTAGACAGAGCAGCTAATGTCTGCTATCAGGAATTTGACGTGCCTGCAATTTTTCCTGTAGAGCTGAAGCAATATCTTCCGAACATTGCATACAGCTGTGACAAACAAAGGTTCGTTTTTTTTCCTCTCTCCTGTCTTATGCTGTACT
Source organism: Mirounga leonina (assembly GCF_011800145.1). Taxonomy (NCBI): domain Eukaryota; kingdom Metazoa; phylum Chordata; class Mammalia; order Carnivora; family Phocidae; genus Mirounga; species Mirounga leonina. The sequence goes on from NW_023270426.1 coordinate 32,786,200, forward strand.
TAAAAAAACACATATTTTCTAGGGTGCCCGAGTGGTTCAGTCAGTTACCGACTCTTGGTTTTGGCTCAGGTCATGATCTCAGGGTCCTGGGATCGAGCCCTGTGTGGGGCTTCACGCTCAGCTGCTCGGCGAGGAGTCTGCTTGTCCCTCTCCCTCCCCCCTCTGCTCCTCCCCCAGCTCCCGGGCCTCTCTCTCTTTCTCAAATAAATAAGTAAACCTTTAAAAAAAACACAACTTGGGTAATTTTTTTAGTGAAAAATTATGACTTAAATTTTGATTTTCATCATACCTGAATGTGTTAATGTAGGCTTATTTGAAATTTAAAATTTTCCATTAACCTAGCTCATTCTGCTTCTTATTACCCATTTTTATTCTGTGTGGTACTTAAAAGAATCAACCTTAAAATTTTTTTCAAGTGATTCTGTTATTTTTCTCCTTACAAAATCTTCAAATACATTTTTACTTTAATCATTTTAAGGATCATGTTCTTCATTTCACTTGAGAGTACCCAGTTGAACAAAAAAGGCCAAATTACACTATTAGTTCTTTTGCCTATTTCACTATTAGGCTTGGAAACTTAACAATGAAAACAAGGTAAATATTCAGAAGATACATATTTGTAATGTAAGGTTTATTTTCTGCTCATTAAGTGGAAAGTCTACTGAAAGTATTCAAGTAACAATTTCTACATAAAAGTACTTCTGTAGAGTTCTTTATCAGCAGGGCTATAAGAAGGTATAATCATTATGTTAGGACAGTTACTAGCAAACTGTACTTTGTATGGGCCCCATTAAATCGTCCTTTTAAGATGAATGAGATTTAAAACTTAGACTGTTTTCTTTACTTAAAACTTGAGAACTTCTCTGTCTCTATTCATGTGTGTTCCTATAGCTAACAGTTGGGGGTTTTTAGCCGTATACTCTGGAGTATAGTGTCGTTACTGTTCAAGTATAGGAAACGTTAACTGAGTAGGAACATTGAAGGTTACATATGTCTTACAGTGTCCATAAAAGTATTTTTTTTAATTCCAATTTTTTTCTTTTTTTTGAGAGGGAGAGAAAGAGAGATAGAGGATGGGGAGAGGGAGAGAGAGAATCATAAGCAGGCTCCATGCCCAGTGTGGAGTCCAACACGGGGCTCGAACTGACAACCCAGAGATTAAGACCTGAGCAGAAATCAAGGGTCAGATGCATTTAACCGACTGAGCCACCCAGGTGCCCCAAAATTCCAATTAATTTTAAGTAATGTTTCCAGCTTTGCAGAATCCAAAGATACAAATTAATTTTAAAATGTTAAGCTATAATAAATGTCATTTTAAAATGCTTTTTGTGATACCAGTTTTGGGAGCCTGAACATAAAAACAACATATTCAGAAGAACTCGTCAGTTGTATAAAGTTAACTGATTTGTGCTCTTTTTAAATGATATGGAATAGACATAATGTACTTTACCTCATCAGGGAAAATAAATAAATAAATAAATAATAAAATAACTCCATCAGGGATAAGAGCTATTTCCTCATAGAAGGCAAGTAACTAGGACAGTAGTAAGAAATTTGAGTAAAATTGTGTCTATAAAATCTATATTGGTTATATTAAAAAATGAGCTTGGATCTGTTAATACTTACACATTTTCTATATTTTTCTTTTTGTTTTCAGCCCACTTCGATGTGTCATTCTTGTAGCGCTCAGGGACATCAAACAAGGAGAAGAGCTTTTCTCAAACTACTATACAATTGTCAGCTAACTATGAACTAGAAATTAGGTTTTCTGCTATTGAGTTCATTCTAAATGTTTTTTGTTCATCATATCTCTGAGTTCTACCTATACAACAAATATTTTGAGGCCTAATTGGAGTGGGAATTTTTTGTTTTTATTGATACTGTTTTTATGATAAAAGCTCTTTGCTTCATTACAATTTCAAATTGTCATACAATTCCGATCTTAATTGGCTTTCCCCTAAATATACAGTAGCTTATTAAATTAAAACCTACTGCCTGAACTTAAAATTTCAAATGTTCTTTTATTTTGTATATCTCTGTGGTGGTTTATAAAATTCCAGCCAAGCCATCATCATTTCTTGCACTGTTGATTTGTACAAACTTCTGTAAAAACTGTATTTTTATGTAATAAACTAAAGCAAAAAATATGTTGTGTTGTCATGAATTGTGTGTGTGTGTGTGTGTGTGTGTGATTTAAGGATTGTTTTAGCTAGGTAAGGGGGAATTGGAATTTACTCTTACTTGAACATTCACACACATACACAAAGTTTAAAAGAGTGAGAGAGATGGTTTTAGCATGGAAATAAAAGATAGTGGTGGTGGGAAAGACACGGATTCCCATTCTCTTATTTCAGTGGGGAGTGCTGACATTAGTGATGCTCCTGGCCTCTCTCTCCATCTGTTGGAGGAAGAGTGATTTCATGAGATTCTCTTTGGAGAAGAACTAGGCACCCATGGCCCAGACCCCTCTAGTTCCTTCTCTGTGGGCTGCCTGCCCAGCCAATGACAGTGAGTCTATTCAGAGGTGGAGTATTAGTGAGCTGACCTGGCCACAGCTCTGAAGCCACCTTTCCCAAAGAGTTTCACTCATAATACTTACTTTGATCTCCATCAACCTGACTCCTGCATCTAATTCTCAGTTCCAAACTTGGATGGAGAGGAGGGTGTTATTTATTGGACTCCTCAAATCCTAATGTGGAACCTCTATAGCCAGATTTTAACCACCTAAACTGCTACATTAACAGCTTTTCTCACTTCATTTATTGCAATTTCAGTAGTCTCCTAATTGCCTTACCTGTTTCCACTCCTGCTGCCTTTACAGAATGGATCACCAAGAAGGGTTCTTGTAAATGTAACTCAGATCTTGACCCGCCTCTGCTCAAAACCCTCTTATTACTCCTCATACAGTGGAAGAAATGCCCAAGTGCTTCACATATATGATAGAGCCACTCACTACCTTTTTTTTTAAAGATGTTTTATTTATTTATTTGAGAGGAAGAGAACACAAGTGGGGTGAGGGTCAGAGGGAGAAGTAGACTCCCCACCGAGCAGGGAGCCCAATGCGGGATTCAATGCAGGACTCGATCCCGGGACTCCAGGATCATGACCTGATCCGAAGGCAGACGCTTAACAACTGAGCCACCCAGGCGCCCCACTCACTACCTCTCATCTCCTGCTTATTCTACCCCAGGCGAATCTGCCTCCTAACCACTCCTGGAACCTGCTGGGCACACTCGCAATTCAGGCTTCTGTTCTAGTTCTCTGTGCATGCTGAGGTCTTCCCCCAGAGAGTCACATGGTTCATTCCCTCCCTCTGTCACCTTGCCCCACCAGCCTACTGAAATTTACAATCCCCAACTGCCAGCCCTTAAAATTCCCATTACACTTTCCTTTTCCTCTATCAGATTTATCATGTATGGATAGTAAATGTACATTTGTGACAGAATCCAATTCCTTTTCTCAGCCTCACTTGTCCTTTATTTGTGTCACCAAGATCCTGGGAAAACAGGGAAACTAATCTTATTAAAAAAAAAAAAAGCCAATCTGCTTAACCACTTGACCAAGAAGATCCTGTTACCCAGAACCTTAAGTAAAATACAGAAATACCTACTCCTGTGGACGTATTTGATGGGCTAAGGTATTTAGGATTGAACTCTTGCAATGTAAATAAATTTAAAACTAGTTCAGGAAAAAAAAAATGTACGTTATATAGAAAAAGATCAAATATGATAAAATGTCAATTGCTCAATCTGGATTTTTCTTTATTCTGTTAACTTTTGTCTTAAAAAGTTTTTCTTTTAAAGCTAGGGGCAATGGGGATTAACATAAGAATAAAAACAAAAAAACAAAAAAATACAAAGGGTGACGCCTGTGCACCCACCCAGGATAGCATAGAAGGGGAGTTGGGAAAAGTGTGGTCATCTCCAGGATTGGGGGTTGGTACAAATGTGAATATTAGTTTAATTAATAATAAAAAATAGTTATTTTTTAAAAACAAAAAACAAACAAAAAAATAAAGCTAGGGGCAAAGTCACCATTAGCTGAAGGGTAATTTATGTCTTCAAGCTTTTAGGGAATACCTACTATGTGAAGGGCCCTGGGAGAGTCAAAGAATAAAATATGTTCCTGCTCATAAAATGCTCGTGGTGGAATATAAAGCTTTCCTAGTATCATGATTTGGTCTGCACTGGAAGGGCGAAAAAATTTTTTTAATGTAACATAGATATTTTACAACAGAACCATCTTTCTTACTAGATTAACTGTTTAGATTTATAAATGGCTGATTTCATTTCTGACATCCTGAAATGCTTTTATGAGTTCTATACCAGAAAACAACTCCGTGAAGAAAGGCCTTACCTCTGTATAAACATCTCATCAAAACCGAGTTAACACAACAGCCTGTGTGTCTCTCGAAAATGAATGTAAACTAGTGTAGTAAACCTAGGAACACATGAGCACTCCTGATCTAGAACCACAAATTCCGTGCCCGTGCCCGTGCCCAGCTTTGTCAGAGAGTCTCCACAGACACACAGAGGAAAAGGATCAGAGAACACCTACCTGGATGGGAAATGGTAAACAGCGATACGTCCTAGGGATGAGGACATAGTGTATATAATGAAAAATCCAACCTACAGATTCTTTGAGAAATCAGAGAAGCAGCAAGCTCAAAGCCTATCATTGATGGCAATTATGGCCAACAAGGGTAAGGCCTACAAGTCACGAGAAGCTCTGCTCCCACAAGGCTCTCCTCCCTCCCCTAAAAGCCTCAAGTACTCCGCAGGTCTCACACGGTACGAGGCTGCTCTCTTGGCTAGAGCTAAAACGCTGGTGCTTGTCCCCACCTGAAGGCACTTCTGTGTATGTGTCCACCACAGAGGCCTGCACATTAAGGTTCTGTGGGGTCTGTGCATGAAGGAATGTAGTTTTAGACAAGTAACCAAAGCAGAGGAGTCAGAGTATTTGCTTTCATTTTATCCTCTTCGTGTCCTTGTATAAAATCTGGACCTTATATGCAATCTGATCACTGCATATTAAGAATGGACTAGATTCTCTCTCCCCCTTCTTCTGCCCCTCCCCCAATAAATAAATCTTACCAAAAAAAAAAAAAAAAAAATGGACTAGATAAAGCTCTGCTCAGAGCAAATGAAATATGGGGACAAACTTGTGAAACTAGGCTAAGACGAGATTGTCAGCTTCAAAAGATGAAGGTTTAAAGGTATTTCTAGAGTCTACTAAACTATGAATACTATGGAGAAGACTAGTTTACCATAAATATATTCTGTCAAATAATAACATCCGATCAAATTTCAGATAACATGTCTTCCTAAAAGACAAAGTTACCTAGAAGAGTGTTTAAACATAAAAGACATTGAATAAATATTTACTGAATTAAACTAAAAGTGTAACAAGCCTCACTTTGGGACAGCTGTTTTAGTACAGATGAAAATCTGTTGTAGAGGATTTAAAGAAAATTTATCTACCAACTTTGTCACTTACCTATCTTATTTACAATAGCAAAATCCAATTGAAAAGTGGTTAAGTATCTACCCATGTGTTATAGCTTAAGATTTATTTAATAAGTATCCAATTATGACAAATACTCACACGAACCAAGAAAAAAAAAGATTTCCAGATTTTTATTTCTGGAACTGTACACCAGGTATTAAAGTACAACAAATACAAAATAATGCTCAAAAAAATCAGTGTTTATGTACAAATATTAAAATCAATGCAACAATAGCAACTTCCTCTTGAACATCTGATACTAAAACTTGTTGTGATTGTCACTAATTAATCTCATACTCACAGGGTACTTATTTCAAACTGGGACAACTGGAATCACTGGTCATCTAAGAGGAATTTTAATATCTACCATATTTAACAATAAAACTAATAGTTTCCTCCTTTTAGTGAAAAAATTAAGAACTTTTTAAAAAACATAGTAATGTCAATATTTTTATAAATTATTTCAATTTCCATTTGTAGGCAATGTGCTTTGAAACTCTGGGCAAACAATCTCCTTGGTGGTCAGGTTTATTCATTAGTTTACATTCAAAGTTGAAATATTCACTAGAGACTTTGGTTAAATTAAATGGTATCACTATGCTCTATTAGATCTGATGTTCTCAAATATTTATGACCCTCAATTTTAAAATTAAAAAGGAAACAATTGCACAATTCTTTGACCTAATTGTACACACTTTAGTATTGTTTAAACAGTATTCTACATCCTTCAAGTAAATTCAGCAATTGACCATGACAAGAGGAAAACTAAACATTTAAAAAGCTAGCATGGAAAAGATGAAGTACGACTAACAAAAGTAAAGTATTGCTATAATCACAGCACCAGTTACACTTCTAAATGAATCCGCTGTCCTCTTCAAATTCCCTGTACATAAAAGATACATCAGCCAACAATGCAACAGCTCACCATGGATTTTTGGTTTGTTCATAAGAAAATAATGCGGCAAAAGAAAAAAAGAATTTATCACAGTTTGTTATAAGAATTGTGCTTAACACTTGATAATAAAGGCATTATTGTTTCTTCATGAAATTGCAAATCAGTAATTTTCATGCTCTCAAACGCAATTCTTCTAATAAACAGTAACAAATTCTCTGTTAAGATGCTTAACTGGAGGAAAAAAACAACCCAGTAAACCCAGCGTTCAAAAGAAAATTCAATAAATAGCTATTTTACATGGATAAAGTCATAGTGGTACAATTTATGAATGTCACATCAAACATGCACAAAAATGGTATTTATACATGGCAGAAGCAGTCAGAAAATATTGAATTAGATCTAAAAAGATATGAAGAATTTACATATATATACAAAAATCTTGCAAATTATTGCCTCATTTTAACAAGGAATTAAAAGTAAACGTTACCAGCTAGTTAGCACTCTCTAAGAGGCTAAAATCAGAATGACATTTAAAAATCTATTTAGCTGGAATTTATTTTTCTCTCATATCATTTTCTGGATTTTGGTCAAAAATCTTTATTTAAATAACTAAAGTGTCCATTCAACTTGCTGATAATCAAAACTTTAGATAAGAAACACTGTTTCCATCTTATATCAAGATCCCAGCAATGCATAGATAAACTGAATATGTTACTGCATCAGCTACTGAGAATGGGCATGTTCATTTAAGTGCAACTGGTATTAGCATTCAGTCATCTTTGTGTAAATTACTTTAGACAAACCAGCCACTGTAAACCCAGAGTGAAAATCAAAGTTATAACAATGGAAGATTATGGCCAGTATCTTACTAAATTATAAAAGGTATACTGATTTTTAACAGAAGAAATAAGGTTCAAAGTTTAGCACAACACCACAGCAATAAGAAGCTGAGAACTTGGATAAAAATATCTGAAAGCAACACAGAGCCCAGGCTACCCATTATTTACTGTGTGCATACAGGAATGCTAGACTTTAGATGTATAAATTAGAGACTGATTTTAAGTTATTAATTTAACTACTTTTGTCCACTGTGCTAAACTAAATTTTATAGTAAATATACTACTGCGTAAACACTTCAAAGCAATCTTCATTAAAACGCTGCAAAGAAAAAATAAGAATACACATCATCCAAAACTAAGGATGTCATTGCAGTTCACAGTTTGTATAATAAATACCCTCCCTTTCCATCACTACTAAGGTCACTACAACCTATCTACTCGTCAGCACAACCTTGAAGCGACTTATTCTTACAAATATGAGCAATGCAGCCAAACATTTAAGTTTTTTGCAAAGCAAGACAACTAGTAGAAATTGGAAATTAAGACGGTGCCCCCCCCCAAAAAAAACCCAAAGCAAAATTGTCTTAACTGAACTATAAAAGCAAACCTTATTACACCCTAATACTGTATTACGTATTGTTTGAATTCACCTTTTAACTTAAAGATGCATATCTAGAGAGCAAAAATGGCCAAAGCTTAGGACAATGGCTTCTCATTCATGATGTCTGGAATAAAAATAAAACTGAGTTTGAGATGCATCTGAACGTCTATCTCTTTTTAAAACTTAAAGTGGTAAAGTACCATTCTATTTCAGATAGAAACTCACATTTTTCTCACCAACTGTTCAAGCTAAACAAAAAAGTTTAAATATACTTCAAGGTTCTACTGCATTAAGTGTAAAATCTAGAAGTCCCTCCAAAATATTAACACTTTGAACTGCAGTGCTACAAACAACTTAAGAAATGTCCCAAAATGTAAACCATTGAGTGGCAACATCCTAGGCTTTGTGAGTCAGTTGCCTCAGGATAAACTAAATTATCAATGACCAGTATGATTTTCACAATTATAATCTTGACAATGGTGGACAAAACCCCAACTGAATACCACATCTTCAAATGCCAAATTTTTAGCCAATAAACGAAGGTACACAGAACTCTTCCCACAGTAAAATGACCGATTCTGTGTAAGGTAGCCCTGGTCTAGAATTTTAAAACAGGATCCAAGCAAGCGTCTTCATAATTTGCACGCAGTTCCTCGTGCTGGCTTCCATAAAGATGGACTTGCTGTTTTGTAAACTGAAGTGCTCTAGTTGAATAACATGAGAGAAGTTTCCGTTTTAAAAAAATCCTTGCATGTTTGTGCAGTTTAAAGAAACCTACCCCTGCTTTTATTTAATTAAGAAAATAAAACCAAAAAATGCTACATTGAGCAGGGATTGGGATCGGTACCTGTAAACATTGTTATTCCACTGCATCCATTACGGCAAAAGGAATTTACAGAAAAGAAGCCACTCCATTCAGTTCAGAACATCTGTGCTGGTTTTGAGCTGGTGGCCTCTGTCTACAGGTTTTAAAACTGGGAGTGAGGGCAGTGGGGAACAGAAAAGAATAGAAAAAGAAGGGAGTGGAGAAGAGGTACTGGGGGATGAGGAAGAGATAAGCAGAGCTTAAAGCTGCACCACAGAGTTCAATCTTAGTTCCCAACTCTGCTGATCATAGTTCATTTCCACATTTATGGATTGAAAAATGAAAATACTCTTGATAAATCAAGATATAGTTCTATACATACTGACATCACTGATGTCATAGTGAAAAGGTTCAAACTTCCAGTGAAAGACTAAGCAGACCTGACCCTTTCCTCAAGTTTATTGGTACTGCACACCCACTGCTTCTGGGCCCCCCGCTCCCGTCACTCAGAGGGAAGAGCGGCATGCTGATGCAGAGCATGGGCACTGATGAAACCATTGGTCTCGCTGGCAGACAGACTGCCAAAGTCAGCCACAGAGACGGCCATTTTGGCACTGGTGATGTGATGTGTGTGGTTTTCAAAGTCCACACCCAAATTATTTACAGAAACCTCATTCATAAAGGATTCAGGAACAGCAATGCCCATTTTCAATCTCTTTGCCGGTCTTTCTGACTCTTCACTGCATATGTTCATGGGGTTTAGCTCCGAGTGATAAAATCCAGTCTCAAATAAATTAAAACAATCACTTTCCCCATTGCTCGGCAGGGTGAGTAACTCCTCTGTTACGACAGGCACATGATTGACTTGTCCACGGGGTGTGTTGCCCAGTGGAGGAAAGCTATCATCCAAACAATTCACATCTGGGGGGTTGCAGACGGTTGCCACACTGTTGGTCAGAGCTAAAAAGAAATGGAAAATGGTTTAAGGAAGTGGTCCCATGTCATGAAACAAAGATGACACAATTTTGCCGTAGGCTAACAAACACAAAAAGATGCTCATTTTACCTGTCAAGTCACTGGCAGTGAAAGAGTTGAGAATGTTCAGCTGTTGATCAGGAAGAGGCTCAGGTCGATTAGAAGTTAAGGCTGAAGAATTTACTGTCGAACCCAGAGCTTCTGTTTCATCTACCAAACGATCCATATAGTCCCTGAAAAACATACCCCAGTAACTTCAAGACTGCCTATCACAGTTAAAAACAGAAGTCTCTAAAGTCAACCCCACAGTACTTACGTAACTCCAGGGTGATGGTTATATCGTTTCTTTCCAAATCTTGTCTGTTGAGCAAAGTAATCATAACGTTCAGATTTCTTCCACATATAGTAGAATGCTACACATTCAGCAACTGTTCTAGTTCTCACCTAACAAAAAAAAAAGTTAAAATTTTAAATAGAAACCAATAGACCCAACCCATTTTTCAGTAACTTCTTTTTTTAAAGATTTTGTTTATTTGACAGAGAGGGCGCGTGCGCACCCACACAAGCAGGGGGAGCTGCAGAGGTAGAGGGAGAAGCGGACTCCCCAGTGAGCAGGGAGCCCAATCGGCCTCGATCCCAGGACCCTGGGATCATGACCTGAGCCGAAGGCAGATGCTTAACAACTGAGCCACCCGGGCGCCCCACCTTTTTTTTTTTTTTTTTTTAACAACACTGTAGTTTCAATCCATGGGTCTTATTTTCTATCCTCCCAATTATAAATTCTGAACATTTAATAGTCAAATGTCATTACATTTACATTTTCAATAATAAGGATACCTTCAAAAGTTCAAGGTTTGTTATTTAAATCAGAATCTATTCATTTATAAAATGTGTATCCAGAAATGATCTTACACCTTTACTGAAAATCTTGAAACAGTGGCAACCTTTACTTTTCCTCACTGAACTCTCACTGTGATTCTGACAGCAGCAGCGTCCCTCTTAACCCTGAGGGGTCCACAAATGGGATTCACTGGCATCTATTAAATCCCAAAATTATATGCAGGTATACTTTTCTGGGGAGAAGGGCTGCAGCTTCATCAGATTATCAAAGGGTTCCATAATGCAAGAGAGATGCAGAACCCTTAGAAAAGGGAGCCGCACGCAACTGCATCTGCAGTTTAAGATGATTTGTTACCTAACGGCAGGGTGTTTTCCTTCAACATGGGTTTGGTTCACCACTCCAACAGAGTTTGGTAAAAACAACAACAAAACCATAAAATCTGAGCCTTGCCAACGTGGCTCCACATCCAGACTAGGGCTGCTCAAACTATATACAGCTACAGGTATGAGTTCAGACATACAGACAAAATTCTGTATCCTTATCTAATAAATACTTTCTCCACTACTTAATCAGTATCCAATAAAGAAGTTTCAGAGTCTCTATCCTGATTAGTGAGCATGACATGAGTTCATAACATAAGGAACAAGCTTTTTAAGCCAAGAAATAAAGTATACATTTCAATAAACATCATACAGTTTAAGTCTTTGTGGCAAACACAGGCTTTCTGGGGACAGAGACCTTTCCTGTCTTATTCACTGATGTACCTCTAGCACTTAAAACGTCTGGTAAATGGGAGAACTTAATTATTTAGGAAATGAATAGATTTCATAAGTCATTTTTGCGCAAAACTTATGTTTTATTTTGATTTGAACAACCCAGACTTCTTGAAAAATGTTTTATCTACTCATTAAATTAAATACTTCATCTCATCTTTGAGAAAACACTAGGTTTTCATACATACAAAAAGGCACTAAACTATTCAACATCTTACTGGAAGGTCTAGCAAATGCAGCAAGACAAGAAAAAAATAAAAGGTATACAAGTTGAGAAGGAAGAAATAAAACTGTCTCTGTTCACAGATGACATGATTGTCTAAATAGAAAATTCCAAGAATCAGCAAAACATTCATGGAACTAATAAATGATTATAGCTAGGTTGCAGGATACAAGGTTAATATGCAAAAGTCAATTGCTTGCCTATATACCAACAGTGAAAAACCAATACTGAAATTAAAAAATACAATACCATTCACATTAGCACCCAAAAATGAAATATTTAGGTACAAATCTAACAAACTACATGCAAGACATACATGAGGAAAACTATAAAACCATGATTAAAGAAATCAGAGATCTAAATAAATGGAGAAATATTCCACATTCATGGGTAGGAAGACTCATGGCTGTTAAGATGTCAGTTCTTCCCAACTCAACCTACAGCTTCAGGGCAATCCCAATCAAAATCCCAGCAAGTTACTGGGTAAGTAGTGACAAACTAATTCTAAAGTTTATATGGAAAGGCAAAAAAACAGAGTAGCCAACACAATATTGAGAGAGAAGTACAAAGTTGGAGGAATGACACTACCCAACTTCAAGACTTACTATAAAGTTATGGTAGTCAAGACAGCGGTCTACTGGCAAAAAAAGAGACAGATTAACGCAAGAGAATGGAGAGCCCAGAAATAGAACCACACAAATGCAGTCAACTAACTTTAATAAAGAGTAAAGGCGATGCAACGAAGGATAGCCTTCTAAACAAATGGTGTTAGAACAACTGGACATCCGTATGCAAAAACAAAAAAAAGAAAGAAAGAAAGAAAAAGAAAGAGAAAGAAGCTAGACACAGATCTTAACAACTTTCACAAAAATAAACTAAAAATGGAATATAGACATAAATGTGAAATGCAAAACTATAAAGCTCCTAGGAGAGAACATAGGAGAAAAGCTAGATGACTTTGGGGATGACAATGACTTTTTAGATGTAACACTAAAAGCATGATCGGTAAAAAAAAATCTGATTAGTTGAAATTCACTAAAATTAAAACCTTCTACTTTGCAAAAGACACTGTTAGGAGAATGAAGAGCCATATAGAGGGAGAAAATAGTTGCAAGACACACATGTGATAAAGGACTATTATCCAAAATGTGTAAAGAGCACTTAAAACTTTACAGTAAGGCAACAAACCACTCAATTAAAAAATAGGCTAAAGGCCTTACCAGACACCTCACAAAGAAGAGACACAGATGGCAAATAAGCAAATGAAAAGATAGTCCACATCTTATGTCATCAGAGAAATGCAAATGAAAACAACAAGATACACTACACAACTATTATTAACAGCCAAAATCTAAAACCCTGACAACACCAAATGCTGGAAGGATATGGAGCAAGAGGAACTCGCAGTGCTGGTGGGAATGCAAAATGGTAAAGCCACTTGAGCAGACATTGTGAAGGTTTTCTAAAAAACCAAACATACTCTCACCATAGAATCCAGCAATCCCACTCATTGGCATTTAGCCAAAGGAGCTGAAAGTCCATGCAAAAACCTTCACACCAGGTGTTTATAGCAGCTTGTAACTATCAAAACTTGAACGGGACCACGATGTGCCTCAAGCGGTGAATGGATAAACTGGTATATCCATACAATGGAGTAAAAAGAAATGTGATAAGACATGCACTATTATCAAGCCATGAAATGACACGAAGAAACCCTTAAATGCATAAGTCAAAGAAGCCAATTGTATTAAAAAATACAATACCATTCACATTAGCACCCCAAAAATGAAATATTTAGGTGTTTAGCCAAAGAAGCAATAAAGGCTACATAGTATATGATTCCAACCATATGACATTCTGAAATGGCAAAAGCATAGAGACAGTAAAAAGCCAGGTGTTGGGGTAGGGCTGGAGGAAGGGAGAGAGGAATAGAATGGAATTGGTTGTAGTACAAGGCATTTTTAGGACTGTGAAACTATTCTGTATGATACTATGTAATGGTACAAATCATTACACACTTGTCAGAACCATACAACACAAAAAGTGAACCATGGACTTCAGTTAATAATAATATATCAATATTGGTTCATTAATTATAACAAATGTATCACACTAATGTAAAATATTAATAATAGTGGAAGCTGTGTATATGGGGGAAAGGGGGCATATGGGAATCCTATGTACTTTCTGATCTATTTTTCTGTAAACCATAAATTACTCTAAAAAATAAAGTCTATTAATGAAAAAGAAAAAGGAATAAAATATTGACCTACCCACCTAAATACTTCAGAATCTTATGTTCCTTTAGGATGAAAAAAGATAATAATAAACCATACTCTAATGAAACTTAATTATTCCAAACTATTGGAATATACACATTCACACACACTTTTTAAAAAACTCACTTTACTTTTTAGAACAGTTTTAGGTTCACAGCTGATGTGAGCAGAAAGTACAGAGTTCCCACATACCATCTTCTGCTCCCAAATATGCACAGCTTCCTCCACTATCAATTTCCCACCACAGTGGTACATGTTACAATCGATGAATCTACACCCACACATCTTTATTACCCAAAGTCCATCATTTACATTAGGGTTCACTCAGGTATTATACATCATATAGGTAATGACAAATATATATTGACATATATCCACCATTAGAGTATCATACAAAATAGTTCCACTGCCCTAAAAATCCTCTGTACTGTGCCTATTCATCCCTCCCTCTATGATAAACCTTGAAACCACTGATCTATTTACTGTCTCCACAGTTTTGCCTTTTCCAGAATGTCATATAGTTGAAATCACACAGGAGATAACCTTTCCAGATTGGCTTCCTTGACTTAACAATATGCATTTAAAGGTCACCTCATGTCTTTTTGTGGCTTAATAGCTCATTCCTTTTAGAACTGAATTATATGCCAGTGTTTGGATGTGTCACAATGTATTTATCCATCCACCTCAAAGGACACCTTACTTGTCTCCAAGTTCTGGCAATTATGATTAAATGTGCTATTAACATTTTGTGTGGATATAAATTTTCAACTCTTTTGTGTAAATACCAATGAGTACAACCATTGGATCATATGTTAAGAGTATGGTTAGCTTTGTAAGAAAATGCCAAACTGTCTTCTAAAGGTGCCATACTATTTTGCATTCCCATCAGTAATGAATGAGAGTTCCTGTTGCTCCACATTCTTGCCAGCATTTGATGTTATTAGAACACTTATAGTTGGTTTTAGTATCAATGTTTCTTCTTTCAGCAACTGCAGTTCTGGCTGCTAAAGAGAAACATTTCTGAGGCCACAAACATCTGAATAGCTTAGAAAGAAATCAAAGTCAAGGAAAACGGGCGAAAAGTAAGACTACCTAGAAAACAGTCAATCCATTCTCCATGAGTACAGTGTAACAACTACGTATGTCAAAAGGTAGGTGAGTCCTCTATCAGCCACCCCACAAGCAGGCCGGGGCCAATCCCAGTCACGTGTAAAGCAATATAAGAAATGCTAACGTCAGGAAAGCATTAACAAATTCTTCCTTTTTTTTCCCTACCCAAGTGACTTAAAACTTATGTGCTTCTATTCACTGTCATTATTAAGCAATCTGTACTACTCTGCCTAACTTACCTTATTCTTCTGTATAAGATGAAAATCTTTTCCAAAAAGCATGAGTGCATGTTCAAAGCTCCGGCATTCTTCTTCTGTCCACGCAGTCATTCCTTCTAAAGAAATTAAAGAAACTTCATTGGCCTCAGAGCTCTTTTATATGAATTGCTAGTTTACTTTCAGTATGTTTCCCCTATAAAAGGCCGTTAACTATCCCTCTCTCACAAACACACGCGCGTGCACACACACACACACACACACACAGTTCTGTATGCAGGGGATTTCCGTTAGGATTACCAAAAGTAAGCACAATACAATCTTATTTAAAAATCAACAATACCAAAATATAAACACTGGGGTTTTCTCCTCTACATGGAAGGATAAGAATGTAATGTTTTTCTATAATTTATACGCATTGTTTTTCTGACTTTTTTAAACAATGAGCATATATTTTTTCAAATTAAAAAAAAGGTTATTTCCTTTATGACAGAAAAAAAAGCCTCATTTTGATATTATATCAAAACCATAGTGCTTTTAATTAAAGACCATAAATAATCAATACATATGTATTTAAAGTCAGTTTGCAGAGTACTACACTCTGGAAATCCAGTGGGAATAAGAAACAGCCCATGCTCTCAAGACTAAATCCCGTTTAACTTCTCAGAAGACGCTAATGTGAGTGACCTCAAATCTGTTTGGGGCAGAGGAAACCTGAAGTCCTTCATTCGAAGACAATGGGGACCAGGTCCCCATCAAGAGTAGTCCACCACAGGGTCGCCAGGGTGGCTCAGTCATTAAGCGTCTGCCTTCAGCTCGGGTCATGATCCCAGGGTCCTGGGATCGAGCCCCGCATTGGGCTCCCTGCTCAGCGAGAGGCCTGCTTCTCCCTCTCCCACTCCCCCTACTTGTGTTCCTGCTCTCCTGTGCCTCTGTCAAATAAATAAATAAAATCTTAAAAAAAAAAAAAAGAGTAGTCCACCATAAAGATAAAACATAGTTTGAACTAAAGTAAAAACCAGTATTTAGTTTTTGAGATTAGGAGAGCTTAAAAATAATTTTCTCAAAAAAGCAACTTTTATAAGAAAACATTTCAACAGGCTATCTCAACCTACAAGTTTAAATGTGCTGTTTTCAGCTTTTCTATTTTTCCAAATCACTTATATACTATTACTGAGTATTATTTCACTCTATATATACTTAATGAAAGCTATGGTGCATGCAATTATTTATATAATGACAAAACTACTGAAATTAAAGTTAACCATTTTCCCCGACACACACAAAACAAAGCCTAAGTATCGTAAAAATTTTATTACATGATTACTAAAAATACCTTCCTTGTAATAAATTCAATGGAATATATTATAATACATGTTTTTTATCTTTAATCTCCTTTTCATTTCCTGTTTGGTTTAAAAAAAAGAAAAAACAACTTTTCTTTTCAATGAAATCATAAAATCGTTCTTTTTAATTACTTTGGATATATTGTCATCTCTGGGGTCTGCTTTGTTCTGTAACTATTTCTTCAAGAAAGTGGAGGTGACAGGGGGGTAACTAATTTGTATTTGAACAATCTCTGGTACGTCTAAAAATAGAGGGCAAGAAAAGGAAAAAATTATTGGCTATGAAGATGAACAAAGATCTTACAAAAGTGTAATAGGACTGCTCCATCCTTTATAATACTTTGTTATTCTAATCCCCAAATGAGCATCCCCTTTCATTTCCCTCTCTTGATCCCAAGAGTTCCTCACCTTGAGATGCCTTTCCGTTGCAGCAGTACCTTTCAATTGCTTCCTTTATATTATGGTTACACTTGAGAAGTTCATATAATGCCTACAAGATAAAGAAAAAAAAAAAACACCTATCCAATAAAAATTACCAGAAATTCACACTTAACAACAGCATTAAAAGAAACAGACAAAAAAACACCAGGACTAGTAAGAGTCTTGACAAATACTGTCTGAAATGCTCTCTAAATGCAAGACATTTAGGGGTATGCTTGCCGAAACATTTAGTCTACTTAACTGTCCTGGTGATGGACTCTGGTATCCCAGGAGTTTGTTCATTTTCACTCTACCCCTCAGAAGTCATCTACCAGTATCGTTCCTTTTTTTTTTTTTTTTTTTTTTGCCAGGTCATCTGAGCTGGGCAATTTCCCTATTTTAGATGATTTTTTTCTAGTTGGGAAAAATTAGAACTATGGTCTTATTTCTTGGTATCACCTACTCCCTGTCTTTTAGAGTGTTAATAAGAGGGAACAGCAGCAGGCCTAGAATAGAAGGATGGGTACCTGCCTGAGTGACTAGGGTTTATAATGGTCTCATGGTCTACTATGAAGAGTGTCATTTTCTTAAAATTGGGATTTCTTCTCATTAAATCTGTTTGGAATTACAAATATACTAAATAGCAGTGGAGAGAACTTAACTGGAAGTTATTTAATAATCCACCTTCCCAAGTAATTTCCAAGAAAGGCAAAGATGGCTCAATATTAGTAAATCTATTAATACATCAATAGGCTAATAATCAGAACATAATCATTAAAAAACAATCCAGCTGCTAAAAAAGCATCTGATAAATCAGTATCCATTTCTAATTTTAAAAAGACAAAAACCATAATAAGTGTAAGTGGATGATTACTACCTTAGTATAATAAAGACAGCCTATATCAAACCAAGCACTGGTATTATTCTTAATGTAAAAACCTTAGATATATTACCTCCCATCAAAAGCAGGCGTCAAATCACTACCACTACCAAAAGTCTCTGAGAGTTATGGCTAATGCAGTAAGATAGTAATAGGAGTAAGAGATATAATAAATGGTAAGGAAGGAACCAAGGTATAATTCAATAATGACTTTAAGACTAGAAAGCCTGATAAAAACAACTGAAAAATTACTAGTTTCACTAGCTTGAGAAAAATTAAATTTTTAAAAAATTGGTATTTCTCTGTATTAACCGTATATAATTATTATAGATCCCATTAACAAAAGTATTAAATACACATAAATATTTAAGATATTGACAAATTAAGTTAATTAGATGCATGTGATGTCCAAACAAACAAAAACACTGAGTGATTAAAAAAGTCAAATACACAGAGAGTCAGATCATGTTCTTGAACTGGAAGGTTTAATGTTTTAAAGGTACTAATTCTTCCAAAATTAATTTACAGTTTAATGGACTATCAGTACAAAAACCCAGTGGGGATTCTTTTTGACAGCTGCAAAGCTACTCTGAAATTCAACTACTATGACTTCTGTATGTTACTTGGGAATTCAAGTCTGAATCCAACTATCTCTGGATATTCATTTCAGTTAGGATCATTGAGGCTAAAGATACAGAGTGAAAAGTATACGAGAGGGGCAAAATGATGTCAGAAGGCAAAACCAGGGGCATCCAAAAAAAAACCCTTAGTAGGCAATACTTCCAGCCCCATCCCACATACAATCAAGAGTATCCTGCAACTATAGGTACACAGTGCTTAACAAATGCTCCTAAAGCAAATTTATACAATCTTAATAGGCAATACTTTTCAACACTTCCTGAACAGAGTTCAAGAATAATCCAAAAAATACCTTTATTATAAAATCTAAAGTCCAACCATAGAGAATGTTTAAATAAGTGATATTACAGCTACAGGATGGACTATTCCGTCATCAGGAACGAGATAGTAAAGAATTCTCAGTGCCAAGGAAAATAAGTGATTCAAATTAAGATATGTGCATACACAGAGAAGAAAGGACCAGAAGAGAAAACGTGAAACAATATGGAGTAGTTATCACTAGGTCTTGGGACTTTTCTTAACCAGTGTTTTCCAAGTTTTAAAAATCTATAGAAAGAGAGATATCCAGTTCACACGTAAGAAATACCTGAATCACATATAAGAAAATCAAGAACGGTGCCTAGGTGGCTTAGTCGGTCAAGCATCTGACTCCTGATTTCGGCTCAGATCATGATCTTAGGGTTGTAAGATTAAGCCCCTCGTCACGCTCTGGGCTGGCGTGGAGCCTGCTTAAGATTCTCTCTGATCCCCACCCCCGTTCCCCCCCCCCCCCAAAAAAAGGAAAATCAAGAAGAGATTAGTTAGCTGCTGTTTCAACAGAAGTTAAAGTATACCTGTTCATTGTCCCTTGTGTGTGTTCCTGCAGATATCCTATCCATTATTTTTTCATTTCCAGTTCTTAATGAGGTCTCAACAAGGTACTCCTTAACTTTGCTCTCCAAAACCACACCAGGACGCCAAAGTAACTGGTCTTCATTTTCAGACACTGATAAAGAAAATCCCATTAACACATTAAAAATAGTGAACATACTCCTAGATGCATACAAACTGCTCTTCCTCTTCTTTGATACGCTATACACTGGGACAACTAACTTTGACGACAGCAGCAATTTGATTGTCTCGCGACCCACTGGTAAAGGTATAATTTTTTTTTTTTAACTTTATTAAGGGCCAAGTGGTCCAGGGGCTACAGCAAGCAGCTTTCTCACTGGCTGATTTACTATCCAATCAGAAGGCTTTCTATGCCTAGTGAAATCTAATGTAAAACCCAGAAGGGTGTTTTATATTCTCCTAATGAGGGGGTAAAAATAACCTGTATAAATTCTTTAATAGCCTCTTGAACTCTGCCTCTATGATGTGTATACAGGTTAAAAACTGCAAACAAATAAAACACACAAAAATAAATAAAAGCCAAAATATCTGCCAATGATGAAATACCTAAGAAAGGTAGATTTTTACTTTACTAATTTCCTCCCAAAGGGTGAATTTTAAAGGAGGATGCACATTCATCAAAAATGGAAAAGAATGATTAACAGTAAGAGAAGTAAACTTTCCAAAATCTCTTAAAGAGGTTGATACATTAATAAGCAGAGTGTCACTAAAACAAGATATATATATTATTAATGCACACATTGCCACCATACTTAAAGCTTCTACTTCACACACTAAAGTAACACAGATGGCCCAAATATTTATCCCATTGCTTCAAGTGCAATGCATTCTTCAAGTGTAGGATAAGTACTAAATATAGCTAATAAAATAATTTACTGAAAGCTCCCTATGTACCAGGGACCAGGATCAGTGCTTTATATTCACAATTGTGTGAGGCAGGCATTATCGCTCCCGGTGAGCAGGAAAGGTAAAAATAAAATGTGCCTATGAACCAGTAAGACTGACTTTTGATGTAAATTCCTCTCCTCCTTGTCATAACTGAAATAGGTAAAACAGTTTGGGTCTATCCCCTCTAAGGATAGAGAAGGTAGAGCTTCCCTCCTGAATGTGTACAAGTGAGAGAGGATTACATCCATTATGTTTAATCTAAGAACTGACGTGGCTGAGCATGTTCTGATGTCAAGGGTGTGTGTCATTTGGGTGGGGGGATGGAGAGGCTGGGTCATCTGAATATCAGCCACTGTTTTGCTTCCCTGGGACAACATCATTTCGAAAGCAGTTTAGGAAAACATTGTTATTAGGGGCTGCCAATGCTAACAACCCTAGGGTAGCCACTCTCCCCTTCCTTTAAATGGAAGATGACCTAACAGGGCAAAGGAAAAAAGAAAAACTCAGGAAGGGCTGTGTCGCTGTGCTGTGTTGGCCCCACGATGTCACAGGGACAAATCGACTCCTTAGGGAAAAGGTCAAATGCACACGGCCAAATCTATATGCTTCCCAAGTTCAGCTAGGGAAAGATACCTGTATTTTTACTTTCCACCACATTTTCGAGACCAGCTATAACTGGGATCTACCAAAAATGCGAAGAAAAACTGATTACACTTAAGTAGGGGTGTACAAAAAAAGAAAGGGAATCCTTGTGTTCTACCACCTTCTCTTTCAGGGCTTACACAGGAGAATTTCTTCTAGAGTCTTTATTCATCAAGAATTTTCTTTCCAAGAGATTTTATCTCTAATGTGCTCATTATCTCAGGTTATAAGATTCTACCCACTTCTACTAGAGTGGGATGTAGGTCAAGCAGATGCACCTGCAGAGGCGTTCCACTACCCTACCTGGTGCCTTAGCATACCCGTAAGGCTAAGAAGCACTGTACAGAGACAGAAGTGGTTCTCTGAGTCTCAGCGTTAATTCTGATATATTATTCCTGAGTCAGGCCCAAACTTTCGCTGACTCCAACTCTATCTTTATTCTGCCAAGGTTGATGGGCACCTGGGTGGCTCAGCTGGCTAAGCATCTGCCTTTGGCTCAGGTTATGATCCCAGCATTCTGGGATCGAGCCCTGCATTGGGCTCTCTGCTTGGTGGGGAGTCGGCTACTCCCCCTCCTTCTGCAGCTCCCCCTGCTTTAAAATCTTTCAAAAAAAAAATTAATGTATAATTACTTTATGTATAATGTATAATTAATGTATACTGCCAAGGTTGGTATGTAATCAAATAATTAAACTATTAAGGGATAACTTGGCCTACCATATATTATCAAAATCAAAACCAAAAATCTTACTTACCTTTCTCATCACCAACATACTCTCCAAGGTAAGGGGGAATCTCTGCCTGATACTGTAAACCAATCATTATTTCCTACAAGAAAATTTAGAAGTAAAAACAACTTATAAAAATATACTAAAAAACAAGTTCCAACTCATTGAATTACTACAAGTCAAAAGAAATTTCATCTTACAACAGCAACATTATCTTAAATTACTTCAGAAATGAAAAAAGCTACTTTAGTCCAAACTGTCTACTAAGTTATTATGATAGTAACTCAACTTACTTTCCTCAAATCTTCAGGTGAGTTACCACTGTCTGTTTCAACATCTTCAACTTCTGATTCCTTATCTCCATCACATGTAGTATTTGCTTAAAAAAAGAAAATTAAATTTTAAAAAGGTTTTTATTGCCTATTTTTGCAGCACGTGCCTGGCATGTGGCATTTTATAAAAAATCATTTGAATGAATGAGATTAGCACAAATATACTCAACTTCTTGTACTATTCTCACATTTTAACACTAGTCAAAACAAGAAACTGAAAATACTAAGGAAGTGTATGGTACCTTAAAATTTTTTGTTCTACGGTCAAATAGTTTGGGAAGGCAAAAGGAAAACCACTATGGTCACCTTAAAAAAGAACAGAAAGCAATAGAGTTCTTATTATGCTAACCCAGAATGGGACAAAGAGGTGTACATTAACTCCATCAAAATTATGTTTTTGCACACATACACCTGTATGTGTATTTGCATTTGTTAAGTGAATAGTTCTTCTATGACCAAAATACCTAAAAAATAAGCAAGGCTGCAGATAAGAAATTATTTCACTTCAAAGACCTTTTAAATATTACCGATATACATTAAGGGATAACACCAAGAACTAAAAAGAAAAAGAGAATTAAATAAATCACTAAAGACATAAAAAAATAGTTACTGAGCATCTGATGGTTTTCAAAACCAGGAGAGTAAAGGACCTTTTAAAACAAGTCCAAAAAATGTCCATAAAATTTCATGGCTGAAGAACTATGATTGGTTACGATAGCAACAGATGAATCTTGGGAAAGAAAATAGCCTTGCAAAACTAACCAAATGTTTTAGGTTTTAAAACGACATGTTGGTTCACCTCTATCCCAATAAAAAGTTATAGTCGTTATCAGGATTGTAATAGAACTGTATTTCCATTAAGTAAAACACTTAGAATATTCTGACGAACGATTTGTTTTGTTTTGTTTTAAGTCTGATGAGCTAGCGAATGCCATAAAATGCACTGGAGCCAGAGTATCAGTGTTACTACTCATCAGTAATGACTGAGCTTCTTACATCGTAAAGGCCTAGGGAAGAAATCGGAAGTTTCATGGGAAGTCACAGACGGTGTCAGATCATCTGCAGAAGACTGAGTTTCCTCATCATCACCCGACAACAGGTCTTTTGCTATTTCCTCCTGTAAGAATAAGAATGCAATGCTAGAGTTAGAAATTACTACATCTCATAAAAAAATTTTTTACTTAATAAAAGGAAATTAGACTTCATCAATTTCTTATTATT
This sequence comes from Mirounga leonina, assembly GCF_011800145.1. Taxonomy (NCBI): domain Eukaryota; kingdom Metazoa; phylum Chordata; class Mammalia; order Carnivora; family Phocidae; genus Mirounga; species Mirounga leonina. Next base: position 32,809,248 of record NW_023270426.1, read on the forward strand.
CATAAACATACAATGTATTATGATACAATTAAGAACTGTTGAAGGCCCCTTTTGAGAGAAGTAAATCTGAAATGCTCCTATAATTTACTTCATATACATATTTAATAACAATATTTAATTACATATAATATTTAATAACTATATTATACACTTAAAAAATCTGCCTAACTTATGCATAAGCAGAAAGCTTATCTGAACCTGCAAGCTAATTTTTAGCGAATTTACAACAAAAATAATCTTATGTCTAAGTGATTAACAATTAAACTCACTTTCTACCAACGTAAATAAATAAAACCAAAAAATGCCCCGAACTCTTCTCTTCCAATAATTAAAAAAATCTAACCAATGAAAAACTCTGACTAGAGATATAATTTTAAAAGCAAGACGTTTGAATTAACTTTTATCTAAGTACAGAGTCATCTGTGTGCCTGGTACATAGGCACTCAGTATTTGCCGAGTGACTACAGTCATTAAAGGTGTGGTACGTTAATACCACATCTGACTGAAAAGGGGAAACAACAAAACTCACAGGAAGAGGTGCCAAGATATGGATTCCTCTCCCTGTCTGAGAGTCCCTTTCCAGAGACCACAGAAAGCTAGCAGAGACTGTGGCTGTGTGAACTGCCCTCAGCAGGGACTATGCCTTCCCCACAACCAACAATGTGACAGATGTGTCACCAAGGCCTTGGCTGCTGTGGCTGCCTTCACTCACAGAGCCCAAGAAAACAGAACTTCTCCCCAACCACTCCACATCTAAGCCAGCTTGGATTGAAGGCTTCTGGGGGATTTATTAATCAATGCATTCAAGTGTTCAGAGGATCAAAAAAAGTTAGGGCAAAATCTAAGTTTAGATACTGTATGTCAACATAGTAAAGAAAAACTTTATGGGAGAACGCTCAAACATACAAAGTATGTTTACTTACTTAATTACTTACTTACTTAATTAATACAAAGTATTAAGAAGCTACTGGTACTTTTAAAGCAGTGTAATCAAAGCCAAACAATATTTAAATCGGTCACCAAAATGATAAAGAGCAATGGGTCAATAAGAAATTTACATTTCAGAAATACAAAATGCTTTTAATGAAAAGGAAACTAATAAAAACAGCCAATGGTAATGGATTTGGAATTTTTCTTTTAAATGCTTGTACTCACTTTGTCTAGTGTCATGTCTGGTAGTTCATCAGCAAGTTCACTTGGGGAGCTATTTGTACTGGAATTTGCCACTGCCGGAATTGCAGGTTCATAGCCATAGAACGCCAGTAAATCTTCTAAAGGCATGTTTCCTTCCTATTCAAGCCAGGGCACAAACATAAACTCAGTACATGTCACAATACAGAAGCACAGATAAACTGTGATGCCCTTAATGTTCATAAAACACATTATAAAAAAGCAGTATCAAATCAAAGCCAAGTTTTAGTTTTTCTTTTTGTACTACTGCTAGAAAATAGGCTCAAACAGTCAGAGCTATTATTAACTTATTAACAAAAGCCTAATGATTAACATCTTCATTTTTATTTCCAGCATCACTTCACTCTTTAAAAAATTCCTCAAATATTTAGTGATTTTTTTTGGTAAGCATTCAACATTAGTATAAAGATTTACCCTGAAAGAACTTACAAGTAATCAATCAATAACTTCATATAATACTCAGTGTGTTTCCTTGGATTTAACAGTTGAAGACCACTTGGTTTAATTCTTCATGTTAATTGGATGACAGCCAAAGGGCAACCACTTTTAGTATATGTGCTGCTGAAGCGAGCACCGAAGGGCAACTACTAACACCAATAATATTTATGTATTACTCTTCAAAATTATCCTTTCTATTACTAGCACCATATCTGTATTCTGTACAATTGTTTTAGGTTTCTCTTCCATAAACACCTACTGAAGTTTATTATCATTACGGCCATCTTACAGGTGACAAAATGGAGGCTTAGTTCTGGGTTCAAATTCCAGTACCACCAGTTCACTTACTGGCAGCGATGCTTTGATAAAAGTACATACTTTGGCTGCAATGTTTCCTATGTTATGAATACCTACGCTATGCCACATTTTGGCACCCTTTTCCCCCAACTAATCCATCTGGAAATACGTGGTGTATTTCCTTTTTAAAAATATCTTAATTCAACTACTACTATTTACAACTATTCAAATATATAAATACAAAATAATATATCTACAGACTAGTTAATTTGCTCAATATTTTAGAGATGTTTATGCTCATCTATTAAGAAATTCATTAAGCTTGCTTATAGGTTTCGTTTTCCCTTTAAGGCAAAATGCCTCAGTCATGAAGCAAAAGCATGAAAATGCTAAAACATGTCCTCAGCTGATCACAAAGTGAGCTGAAATGAGCCAGTGATGATTTCTAGAAAGCCGCTGTCAGGCTCAGAGGGGTGCCCAAGAATCTGGCCTTCTTCACCTTTACAGGTCTAGAACTTATATTTTTCACTGTGCCTGCTTCAAACAGATTCATGCTAAATGAGCTCTATAGAAAAGGTTTATGACAGAATGTGACTTTGTAAATTTGCAGGAGACATGTGCCTTTCCAGTGACCATACCAATCACGTCACTCATGAAATCCTTTCAGCTTGGGATTGGAATCCGTTAAAAAGCTGCTTTGGTAGCATGGAGTCAGCACAAATGGAGTTGGATGGTCAGGATGGACAGAAGTTCACCCATACCATGGGGAAACCTCGTGAATTCTTCTTCTCCCAAATCAAAGAACAGAACCCCTCAAATGTGCCCAGAACCAGATTCAGAGTCTCTCTAGTCCTGTTCCTTGCAGATTCCATGCAGCCCATTCCCTTTGGCTCATATTGGTTCTAAGAGGAGACTGGGTTGAAGCTTTTGCAAACCACCTGTCTGTATTATTTCTTCAAAACCTCATAGTTTCAGATTCTCTCCATGAGCTGGGGAGATGTCAATTTTCATGCATCATACACTAATAATCCACCTTTCCATCAATACAGCATTTACTGGGTCCTAGGTACTATGCAGAGGTTGCTAGCTGTAGATACAGAAATTTACAGAAAGTCCCTGCTCTGAATGAGTTCAAGTCTTAATGGAAGAAACTGGTAAGTTAACAATTATAATACAATGTGTTGATTGCAAAAATCAATTCCAGAAATGGTAGTATACACTGGTAGGTACAGAGAAGGGAAGAACTAAACTCTAGGAATAATGGCATGCGTGAGGTTAGGGAGGTGCCACATAGGGTGCAAAGACTGAGCTAAGTCTCGACAGATGAAGAGGTATTTGACAGATGAGGGCTGTGTACTAGGGACTTGTGGTGTGTCATAAGAAACACTGACTGAGCAGTTACTGGGTGCCAGTAGGCCACTGTGCCAAGTGCCAGTATGAAAAATAGGTCTTGCCCTTCTACAGAGTACAGTCTAGAGGGCGGAGGGGAGGGAGAATAATCACAATACACAAATATAAAACTGCCAATTACAATGAATGCAAAGGAAATAAATAGGGTCCAGAATAATGTAGAGAGTCTACTTTCTCAGGGTCAAAGGGAAGACAGAGCGTGTCCTTTACTCCCAGTGTAATGGGAAGTGAATGGAGACTAAAAAAAAAAGTGTGGGGGGGATGAAGGGGGAGTGCCATGACTTTATTTCTTCTTAAATGTTGGGCAACTACATAAAGAAAAGTTTGAGGAGGTGGAGAGACAAGAGAAAAGCAGGGAGACCACCTAAGGGTTTCATGCTGGATTAAGGTAGTGATATAAACATGGAGAGAAGTTAATAGATGATATATATTCTAAGGTGGAATCAAATGGGTTCCTGGATGTGGGAGTGAAAGGGAGAGAAATGTCTCTCCAGATTTCTATTTGAGCGACTGCCTATATGGTGGTAACTTTTACTGAGATAGAAAGGACTGAAGTCAGTTAAGCATCTGCCTTCGGCTCAGGTCATGATCCCAGGGTCCTGGGATCAAGTCCCACATCGGGCTCCCTGCTAGGCGGGGAGCCTGCTTCTCCTTCTCCCTCTGCTTGCTGCTCCCCCTGCTTGTGCTCTGTCAAAAAAATAAATAAAATCTTTAAAAAAAAAATAAAAAGAAGAAAGGACTGAGGATGGGTTTCTGAAGGAAACAAAAGTTCTGCAGAAGACACAAGTTAAGTCTGAGAGGACTATGAGACATCTAAGTAGAAGAGTCAAGTTGGCCAGCAGCCTGGTGTTCATTGAGGATCAGGCTGGGCTAAAGATATACATCTGGCATTCGTTAGCATCTAGATGATATCTAAAGCCAAAGAAGGCAAGAGGATACAAAGAAAAGAGAAGGGAATATATGCTTTATTAGAAGAACTTCCAGATATATTACCCTACAGGCAATGGGAGATGTCTGGAAAATTTTAAGCACAATATGCATTTTGAAAATAACATTCTAGGGGGAGTAGAAGAAGGAGAGCCTCAACTAAGGAAGGGAATTATCTGAGCAAAATTAAGAGAAAAGAATGTATTTCTTGACCTACTTGATAAAGTAAATGAAAGTGACAGAGGAGTCTAAAAGGATTGCCTGTTTCTGGCCTGCAAAGGCTAAATACCTATAGAACCGTTATGAGACAGAAACATCAGAAAACTTGAAGGTGGACAGTGGGGTAGTAAATGATAATTCAAGGCAAAAGCTGAAGCAATGGGCTTGAATGAGATCATCCAGAAAAGGCATACAGAGTGAGAAGACAAAAGCTAGAACTCTGGGAAATGCCATCAATTAAAATGTGGGCAAAGAAAGAATGGCCCATAAATACCAGAGAGCAGAACTAAGAGAAAGCAGAATTACATAAGCTAAGGAAGAAGCAAGTGTGGAGAGACCAGAGATAGTCATTTTAGGCCAAATATCAAAGAGAAATCAAGCGAAATAGAGAGAGGAATTCTCTGTACCTGTCAAGCAGGAATTACTGGTGATCCTACAGCCTACTGGGAGAAACAAAGCTGAATCGATGGAGGAAAGTACATGAATGAACTGAATAGAGGGGAGAGAATACATACAGTATAAAAAGAGAATCACTAAGGGCAACACAGGGTTAAAACAATTTCTCCCAAATTTAGGAAACATGAGTAGGATTCTCTATGCTGATTTTAAAAAATAAGTGGGAAGGAAAGACTTAGGGCAGGAGGGATGGAATTAGGAGTTAGCTTAGGATGTGGCATATACTCTTGGGACAGTAGGGAGAGAAGAATGAGTATAAAAGTTAAGTTTGTATGTGTGGGGCACATAGGAGATTCCAGGTAGTCACTCATGAAAACCCCACTTTCTCTATAAAGACACAAGTACAATCATCTGTTGAGGAAGAAGGTGACTATCTTAGTGGAACTTCATCAACACATTCAAGGAATGACACTAGTTACCTAAAGGGAGCTGATGATAAAATACAGAAATTACTTGTACTAAAAACTTGTATAGCAAAACCAGAAAAGGTGAATCTAATCTCTGAAGCACTTCACAAGTGAGCTATTAGACCTATTAATAAAGGACTGTTCTCTGAAGCACAAAATAAGTTTTTAAAAAAATCAAATGAGTAAATCTCAGTCTCTGAGATCTGTGGTGGCTAGATCAGCGTAGAAGTTTGATCCAGCACCTTATCACAGGTAGAGAATTTTTCTCTTCTTTTTCTCAGGTATTTTGTTGACCCTATTTAAATTTTAAGGGGCATATTTGAGTCTAGTCATACTTATAAATGAACTATTTTCTAACTCAAAGGTTTTATATCAGGAAGAACATAAAATCTAGAGGCAGAGGACTCATTAACTGCTAACCATTACTGTAGGCAAATCACCTAACTCCCCTCACCTACATTTCTTCATCTGTAAATAGAAAAGTATCATAATTTCCTTGATCCTATGATGCATAACCTCACGTGCCAGAAATTCGGATGCATCCCATTATCAATGTACACATTTCCCATAGTACTGTTCTTCCCTGACTCCATCTATATTACTTCTTTAAATCTATGGTACATTTCACAATCAACAAGGACTCTTAACCAAGGAAATAATGCTAATACTCATCCAATACACCTGATGGTGCTCCTGCATTGATCAACAGAAATTGTCCGAGTGAAGTGTAGGACAATTTTCATATGACACCAGTCTGATATCTTAAAATATGCATTGCAAAACAGTATACATATAGTTTTAAAAAATTTAAAAAAAACAAACAAACCGGGGCGCCTGGGTGGCTCAGTTGGTTAAGCAACTGCCTTCGGCTCAGGTCATGATCCTGGAGTCCCGGGATCGAGTCCCGCATTGGACTCCCTGCTCAGCGGGGAGTCTGCTTCTCCCTCTGATCCTCCCCCTCTCATGCTCTCTGTCTCCCACTCTCTCTCTCAGATAAATAAATAAAAAATCTTTAAAAACAAACAAACAAACAAACCCACAAAACAGGAAGAATCTATACCAAAGTGTAAGTGGTAGAAAAGGTGATTTTTACTTTCTCATTCCACAATGAATATCATCAAGGGAGAAATCTACGTATTATTGTAAAGAACTTCTCTAAAAGTTATAGCTGGAGACTATTAAATTAAAACCTCACAAAACAATAACATGAATAAACTATAGTAAGACACAATGTAAACCTTATTTTATACATTTAATAACATAAATCTAGTCACATAATGTATTCTCTATACCAAAGTTCTACTATACAAAAACTGTTTTTATCTCTTATTTTTAATACATACTGTACTAAAAATTTGTAAGCACTAAAATACAGGCCATATTTATAGCCTATAAACTATCCAGTTTACTATGAGTATAAAAACTTACTGTAATTTCTAAAAACAAACATTAACATCAAGCCCCTAAAACTGTGAACATTTACAAATACCTAAATCAAAGTTCCAATAATAAAAGGTGAACAGAGTACATTAAATGATATAGAAATAATTTTAAATTTCCTCTATAAACGATTTTTACTCTTTATATTTGTGTCTCTATCTGCTATTTTGTATTCAGTGTCATGTTTCATTAAATATCAACAAAGAATAGAGACCACATCTACATAGTTAAGCTTTACTACAGATAAGAATTATAGTTCGGGGGGCGCCTGGGTGGCTCAGTCGTTAAGCGTCTGCCTTCGGCTCAGGTCATGATCCCAGGGTCCTGGGATCGAGCCCCGCATCGGGCTCCCTGCTCCGCGGGAATCCTGCTTCTCCCTCTCCCACTCCCCCTGCTTGTGTTCCCTCTCTTGCTGTGTCTCTCTCTGTCAAATAAATAAAATCTTTAAAAAAAAAAAAAAAAAGAATTATAGTTCGGAGGAAGTGGGCAGTCAGTCACTCTTAGAAATAGCTCCTCTTACCAATTGTTCAGTGAGAGAAAGATTAGGCTTCTAAGTGGAGATACAGTTCTTAGGTCTTCCCTAGAATCTGTTTAAAGATCACCTGTAGTTTTCTGTCCCAATTTCCAAGAATGTCATAAAATACCAAGAAGCAAAACTGTCCAAGTACAGAGAAGTTGAAATATTTAAAGACCTCTAATTTTTCTGAATCTTCAAATTAGTGATAGATATCATTACAAAGCAAAAAATTAATTACCAGTGTTTATTTTTTTAAGATTTTTATTTATTTGACAGAGAGATAATGTTAGCTGGATTATATAATTCTCAATTATTCTAGGCTACCCATTCATAAGAGGTAGGAAGAAGTGCCCGAATAAAGCCAAGCAGAACTCAAGACTCTTGGACATCTTTTATCAAAAGGCAGTATTTTATCAAGACCCCTGAAAGGATCAATACCTAAAGCTTTTCTTAAGTATTTCCCAACCATTTTATCTCTATATTCTCAAATCTGTTTGGCTATAAGTTGGTTTTGTTTTTTTGGTTTTTTTTTTTAATGATTAAATCTAACAGCAATTGTGTTGGATTAATTTGTCAAGTGAATGAACATGTTTAGAAATTTTCAGGTCTACCAAAGTAAGCCTGGAGTCTAGATCCTGAAGACTGCCTCTGTTTCCCTGTATATTAACATGAAGGGAGAAATGCAATAAGAATTCATCTCTGCCTCACAAAGATAGCAGAAGAGATTATGTAAGAATGTGTCTTGTCTCTTTGAAGAAAAAGAGGTATAAAAACTCAAAGGATTATTATTATTATTATTCCTGAAAGCTTTCGTTATTCTGGGCTGATCAGAAATGTGCAAATAAGGTTAATTTATAGATAAGTATAATCCTACATTTTTCAAGTGACCCCAATGGAGACCTCTCTCTGTAGTCCTGGTATAAATATGTGTTTAAAATCCAGTTCATTTCCATTTCTATTGATTGTGGGTTAAAGAAGTTATAAACTACATTTACTCTTGCCAACTTTTTAAAAGATGGCTGAGGGGTGGAAAATGGGACATTACTGTTTTACAATTAAAAACAGAGTAAAACTTTTTCACTTTCAATGTTCTTTTAGTATTCTACCAGATTACAAGTTATTTAAAGGAAAAGACTTCTCCCTGTATCTACTGCAGTGTTTACTTAAACTCAAGTGTGATGCTAAGTAGAATAGTGTGGTATAATGCACTGGGCTGGGCTACGATTCAGAACCAAGTTTAGGGCCCACAGTTCTCTATATCTCATTATTCTCATCTGTAAGATGACCACATGTACCTACTTCACTGTGCTCCAAACACTTAAAAATTAGATTAAGAGATATAAAATAATTTTGAAAAATTAAATAAAAATCTACTTATTAGGCTTTCCTTCAAAATAATGAGAAGATCAGTGACAGTACATAAAAGTTAGGTCAAAAACAAAGATCCTGATCCTGTTTTTATTTCAGACAGATTGTAAAATAATTTATAATAGAATTTCAAAATCTTGGGCGCCTGGGTGGCTCAGTCGGTTGAGCGACTGCCTTCGGCTCAGGTCATGATCCTGGAGTCCCGGGATCGAGTCCCGCATCGGGCTCCCTGCTCGGCAGGGAGTCTGCTTCTCCCTCTGACCCTCCTCCCTCTCATGCTCTCTGTCTCTCATTCTCTCTCTCAAATAAATAAATAAAAAATCTTTAAAAAAAAAAAAAATTCAAAATCTTTACTGTAAGTTTGCTATTAAAATATGAAAGTAAAATCCTTTACCTTTTCTAAGTCTTCAATTTCAGAACTGAAGTTTTTACCCTCATCCATCATTTCCTCTTCTTCAAGAGTTCTTTCATCATCATAGTCATGGACCAACATCTCAGCAGTGGGGTCAAAATCATGATCCTCAGAAGACAAAGACCCAACTGGAATGAAACAAACAATCACTTTACACATTCACAACGTTACTTACGAGAAAATAATTTGTGTTCTTTTGCCAGTTCCTTTTAATGTTTATATGTGAGCTTTATTAAATGCATTTACTATATACTTTTTTTTTTTAAGATTTTATTTATTTATTTGACAGAGAGACACAGTGAGAGAGGGAACACAAGCAGGGGGAGTGAGAGAGGGAGAAGCAGGCTTCCCACTGAGCAGGGAGCCCGATGCGGGACTCGATCCCAGGACCCTGGGACCATGACCTGAGCCGAAGGCAGTTGCTCAACAACTGAGCCACCCTGGCGCCCCGCATTTACTATATACTTAACAGGTTATAAGGACCATACAGTTCTGAAAAGATATCTAAATCAGCAAAAGAACAAGGCAGAGTAATTTAAAAACTTTAATAAGAAGTCCAGTCCATGAGAACAGAACTTATAATGGCAACAAAGTGATTTAAACGGAGGAGTCCTAAAAAAATGTTCTAAGATAAAAGTCAAACTTGTTTGTCAGTTAGTTTAATGCATTTGTCTAAAAGCAACAGAAAAATGAAAGAAGGATTATTAATGGAAGATTTCAAAAGAATCTGTTATCCACTAAAGCTCAACACTTCAGGCAAAGAGAATACATTATGTTACCCAACTTGCAACCCTCAAAGGTACAAAACACAATAGAAATCTGGTTCATGAAAAAATACAAGTTTTTGTGAAGCAACTATACAGCAAGTCAGTCTCTAAAAGTAGTATGTCACTTTTCATGTCCATAACTATATTTCAAGCTCTCCGCACAGGCATTAAATTGTAAGAGCATGCTTTTCTTTGTACGACTAATAAGGTAATTAGTTTTTAAGATTATGTGAAGGAAATATAGAAAAATCATATCTGCAGGTTTTTGGAAGATGTATCCTGCTGCAAGTTGTTTTGGCCAATTCATACTGGTTTATAAAATTGTAATGCTTTTTATAAGCAAATGTGAAGTCAACAGGATACTCTGAAAACAAAGTTGAAAAATGAGTAAGATTCATAATCCCAAGAGAATGAAATCGAATCTATGAAAAACAGAATTTTCTGTTTTACTCTAGTATCTAATTCAATTAGACCAGTAACTCTCGAAGCAGGGAAGCAAAGAAGTACCAGAATCTTGGAGTAGAGGAAGGGTGAAGTGGAAGGAAGTACATTTAACATAAAAAGTTTGGTCTGTTTTTAGTAAAGCTATTTAGTATTTTAAATTTCAAACACTTAAGGACAGCATGAGATCATTACCAAAACACTGACCTACACCAAGGATTTTTCACTATGAGAAAAAATACAGACATCATTCAATGATTTTGATTCTGAGTTTGGAGAACTCTAATCATTAGTCCTAAAAATAACACAATTTCTATGGAACTTAATTCTTTAGGAAGCTTACATTATGATGTTATTTTTTTAATGTTGAAAGATATTATCTGTTCATTTTAAAACCTGTTGAAATACAGATGGTTTAACTTATTTTTAAGGAGAAAAATGAATATTTATTAAAGAGCTCAAAAGCACAACATCCACTATTATCAATTTCCTATTTTGAGGAATTCCTGGAAACCTCTGTGGTATATAAAGTGTCAGGGATGAAACAGATGGTAACTTTTCCACCTCTTTAAGGCAGAGCTCTGTCCTCTTTTGTAATCCCCACATCACTGGTCACAGTGCTCTTCCCTCTTAAAGTGGAAGGTATTCAGTTAAGGGCCAGAAATCAAAGGGCCTATGGGTCTACTCCTGGCTTTGTCCCTGGCCTGCTGAGACCTGAGGCAAGTCATTTAAACTTTCTGGGCCCAGGTCCAGTTTTTCATTTGTAAAATGCATAGTGTTGGCTGAGATGACCTCAAGAGCCTCTTCTAAGCTCTAATATTTTCTTTAAAATTGGCTAAGTGATTAAAAACAGGTTATAAAAGTTTTTTAAAACACCAAAGCCACGATGTCTTCTTGCTCTTTATTTAGATTGCAACTTCTTAAAAGCAGACAGTGATGCAAAATGGAAAAATTCCATTATCATCCAGATGTTTGGCATCATGTATATAAATATTCTGTTCCTGAAATCAGTTATGACAAAGAAATGTTTGTCTCAAAATTACAAAAACTTCTTAAAACAATTTTTTAAATGTAAAGATGTAGACAGCTATCTGAAAAATAACCACAAATTTCTTCTACTTGGTGACTATTTTATAATACCTTGAAGGATAATCAAGTGAGACCTTAAAAGTCAACTAAATGCACAAAATAGTATGCAAGGAAATGGGCTGTTCACTCTAAGGCAACATGTTGCAACGGAGAATTTGGGAGCTTTTTCAGGCTCTATTAATTAGGTGACTCTCAGTAGAGAAAAAGTCTTATCAAGTGTAAAATAAGGGACCTGGAGTAGTTCAGAGGTACTTTTCCTGTAGACTATCAGAGGGAAAAGAGACAGCCAAAAAAGGGCTGGAAAGGGGGTGAGAAATTGAAACCAAACTGTCCTCTCATGAAGGGACTCAGGGGAGCCAGAAACCCCAAACTGTATGCAATGATGCATACGTGGAGAGTTCAGGAGACAGTCCCCTGCGTTCATCAGAACCTGACAAGTGTTTCCCATTTCAAAAAGGTTAATCACTACTCGATGATCTAAGGCTGCCTCACCTCAAAATTTTGTATTATCACTTTCCTGTGACAAACTTGGAATTCTGTTTCTTTTAGGTAGCTTTACTGGAAAATTGAAACTCTCAAGTTCCAATTTTAATACAATCTATAGTCATTTCTCAATTGTGAAAAATTTAGGAGACAAAATAAGGAAAGATGGGGAGTAATCCCAAATTTTCGACAATTTAAAGAGTTGATTTCTCGAAAAAGAAAATCTAAACTAACCTGGGAAAGTTAGTGGAAAGTTAATTTGAGATTAACTGTTTCAGGCTTGGAGGAAAAAAAACGGTATGTGATAACTGAAGATATATTACTTAAAAAGAACACTTGTCTGTTAGCAGCTTTGTAACTAGTTATTTTTTTCAGCATGAAAAAAAAGAGAAAAGTGTAACTGTTCCTTCCTCGAACAACTGAATTACCAAAATGTACGCTGAAACTCTTAAAAACAATGAAAAAACTCGCAGGACAAATTTTTGTGCGAAAACCTTTAGGAGTAGATCTCTGAGCCCCCCACATTACCCTCTGGGACCCACTGAAGAGGTAAGAAAATAGGACAAACCTGGGCTCGAACTTCCAAAAGAAGCCTAGAAGAGAGAAGAAAACGTGCGGTTAGATCGCGCAGCCGGGGGGAAGAGGCAGCGCAGGCAACAGGGCGCAGAGGAGGCGGAGCCCAGAGCTCCTCCGCAGCTGCCAAAAGTACAAGACGTAGCTTCGCTCCAATCGCTCCCAGCCCCTTTCGGGCCCCTCTTGGCTGCCTCGCCTTCCTCCCCGAGTCCCCAGTGTGCAAACTCGCAGACCCGGGACGAAGCCCAGAGTCTAACAGGCAACTCCAAGCCGCCCCTTGGAACTCAGCAAGTTACAAAGCGGAGAAGCAAAACCCAGAGCAGTCGCCTCACGGCATCGGTCCCCAGTGCCCGGCATCTCGGGAGTCCCCCAAATCCCACCCGGCTCTCCACGGACCCAAACACCACCTCCCAAAGTAATACCCTTTCCTGGAAGGGAATCGTCCTCCGAGCACCTAGTCTACCCCTGGGGCCCGAGAGCCCCAATTCCGAGGCTGTCCTCTGACCTGAGCGCAGGCCAGCTCGAAACTGGACACCCGCCCCCAAACCAAAGCGCAAACCCCCCATTCTCTCTCCCGAAACTGGAGACGCGGCCCCTCAGTCCCAGAGATGCTAGTTCCTTCCAGGGTGTTCAGTCCTTCCCTAGGCCCGCCAACGAGCCCCTATCCCCAGCGAGCTGCAGCCGAAGGGGCTCCTGCTGCGCCACCCCCTCCCCCCAGCTCACCAGTCCCGGGGGACACGTCCAGGGCAGCTTTGCTCGCCCGGCCTCCCTCCTTCAGCCCAGAAGAAAGTGGGGTTACCGAGAGCCCCCAGAGATAACGTCGAGAGTCTTGGACTGCCCCCTTCACACCCAGGGGCTCCCCCACCTCCAGGGCTGCGGGGCGAGGAGTCCCGCTCTCATCCCGCGAAGCTCGGCGGCCGTACATCCCGCTTGCCTCGGTGCCCGGAGCAAAGTGGAGCGTGAGGCTCCTTGGCGCCGCAGCCCGGACCCGGTGGGCCGGGGGCACAGAGCGCTCCTCCCGCAGGACAGTGGCGCAGCCCGCTCCCCGCTTTGCAATCCGGCCGCGAAGCGGGGGAGGGGGGGGCTCGGCCGGTTTCCACCCACCCTGGCCCTAGAAAGCAGCGCGGAGGCTCCGGCGGCCCGCGTCAGCTGCCCGGGGGCATGGCACGGCGCCGTCCCCAGGCCGGGGCTCGCTGCCGCCGGTCGCCACCTCCGGTCCGGCCCCGTCGCGCAGCCGGCTCGGGGCCGGAGCCGCCGCGGCCTAGTCCCGGAGGGAGACCGCTCCCGCGCCCGCTCCCGCCCCCCGGCCGGCCCCGCCACGGCCCGCTGCCGCCCCGCAGCCCCGCCCCACCGCGCCGCTCCCCCGTGGGGCCGCGGGAAGGGCCCCGGATCCCCCACGCCGGCTCCGGGGGCGCGGGGGGCCGCCGGGCGCCCGTTCTAGCCCGGCCGCTCCTGCCCGGTTTCTCCGCTCACCTCCGCCATATTGGTACCTTTAGGGCGAACGAGCAGCGCCGAGCCCAGTCCCCGGATGGGGCGCCTGAGCCAATCGCAGCCGCCGCCGCCGCCGCCGCCGCCGCGGTCCGCCCGGCACCCGCCCGGCGGCGGAGGCGGCTCGGCCCCTTATAGGGCAGGGCGGCCCGCGACGCCCCCGGCCCGCTCGCACGCCCACCCCGCCCGGAGCCCCACGCCGCGCCCCGCGCCCCGCGCCCCGCGCTCGCTGCGGACGGCCCGATGCGCACCGGCGCTCACCCGCCCTTCCCCTCTCGGCTGGAGTAAAGTTCCTGCCGAATCGGAGGCAAGTGGGGGACGAATGGAAACTCGGGCGTGGGACGGACCCACGTCCAGGCAGTCGAGGCCGAAGAGCCGGCCGGGGCAGCGGAGACTCGACGGACGGACACGCTAGTCCGGTAGGACGCGGGGGAGGCCGTCAGGAGACGTGAAGGCACAACTCGACAGACGTCCCCCAGTGAAAAGAAAGGAAGTGATCGATGCAGTAGACCGATGGACAAGAGAAAGCCCCGGAAAATGGGAGAAGTGACTGGTGGACGGCAGGGTCAGTCCAGAATGAGAGGACAGCGACCAGGCACTTTGCGGTTTCCCCGAAGAGACCTGAGGAATGCGGGGTGCAAACCGGCATATCCTGGCTGCTGGAGTGGCCGGTGGAAGTGGTCATTTGCCACACAGGCTTTGGAAGATAGCGACAGTACAGAAGAACGGGCAAAAGATCGACAAGGCAAAGAATTTGAAGAGACTTGCACAATTCAGAGGAGACATTCATAAAATATAAACTGCGCATGTACCCCCCAAATTAGAACAATCCTAGGGGTTATTAATTGCTAAATAGTCCAGGGGATGACCCAGGGGTACACACTTGATAGGCCTGTAGAAGAGCAAAATAGTATATCCGAGGCCCTAAATTGAGTCTCAAAAACTCTACCTCCACCCCAGAAGGCCAAACATTTGCTTAGGGTCAAAAAGAAAACTAGTCCTGTGGGCAAGTGGATGGGTGGAGAAGGGAGAACAAGGCTTAACAGACATACCTACTCTTAGAGGTGCCTTCTGGCCATTTGCTCTTCATTGGGAGAGGTAAGTCTAACTCCTGGCAGATCCATATCCACACTGAACAACTTTAAGCAAAGTACACACATTCACTAATAAGTCATGGGTAGCCCACAGAAGTAAATCCTGCAAGTTCAAGTCATTATGTCAAGTCGACTTGGTATAGGATTGTCTTGAGGCAGGAAGCCAGAAATAACAATATGTATGGAAAAGAAAGTTAAAAAATGTGGAAGAGAAAAGTCTCCTGTAAGGTCCATGGATAAGGCAGATGCAAATACTCAGAAAAGTATGGCAGGACCCTACAGACACTTGCAGAGGAGAGTGATCTCGGACATCAGAGTTCTTCTCCCAATTGTTGCTAAAACATGTCATATTAAATGACAGAATTGAGGTTTTTGCTCACAAGTTGAGAACCTTTCTAGAAGCTGAAATTTTCCATACTTTTAATCTACACACGACAGGTCTGCTTTTATGCTGGGGTCACCTTTGATTCTCCACTCCAAGAGAACATACAGATGCTGAGGCTGAAGACTGGATTATGGATAGGAGGGGAAAGAGTTACTTTCAACATTTTGGCCAAGGCATCTTAAAAATTAAAGTTACTCCATTGGTAAACGTTATTTATTTATGGAAATTTTAGGGGAAAATCACTTCAACCATTTCAAAACATCGTAAAGACATGGAAAATTACACTTTCCCTGCTGTGAAAGATATCTTTCGACCTTTTGTCCAGCCAAAGCTGAACTTTGAAACCAGAGGCTTGGCACACGTTGTATGTACTGTCCTCAATGAGGCGTTTAGAGTTTTCAAAGTTAAAAAAAAAAATGGCTTGAAATTAAGTGCAAGTGATTAACTTTAGAAATGTTGCAGTGAGCATGCCCTGTGGACAGAGCCATTAAACAGTGTCCTGATCTGCTTGCCCACAGCATGAGCCACCATAGACCAAGTCAAGGATCTGAATCACAAAGAAAGTGTCTCCAGCAGCCTGCCTTGTACTTAATACTAGGGAAAATGTTTTCTTCATAGCAAAACTTGGCTAATCCAAACTATAAATGCAGTCTTAGATTCCATTCTGCCATGCCCAAGAGGTATAGAGACTCTTTCATTTGCATGAACTTAGAGTTTCTGCAGATACTTTTTTAAAAAAATAAACTGTAAAGATTCCATATAGGCATTTGTAATTTTGACTGCTTATATTCTCATAGTTTATGTAGTCTGTGTCCAGGGTATTAAATAAGGATTCATAGAAAAATAGTGAAGCTAAATAAATTTTCAGTTTAAGGAAGCAGAGCTATTTTCTCACCTTCTAATCACTAGAGAAAAAGTTTATTGCCTAGTCTTACATAACACATTCCTTTTACGATAAAGTGTGTAAAGTCTACCTATGTACATGGATCTTTCATTCTTTTTGATGACAAGACTTCCAGGAGTTGGTAGAGAAAAAAAAGTCTCGTTGTTCCAGGGAGTGGAATAAAAAATCGCTTTTTACTGTTGTTTTTATTATTCTGTCACTACACAACGGATGGCATTATATAGAGAACAAGTCCTATGCTGGACACTGGGCACTATAGGATCACCGTAAGATTCCTTGTCTCTCAAAAGCTTATAGTGTAACTGTATTCTTGTATGTGGTGGATGGGAACAAGAGGAAGGAAAACTCAAAACTGAAACCGTGGTAACCCTTTAAGGAGAACCAAAATGTAACAGATCCTCCAGCCATCTTTAAAAATGAAGTAAATCAGCCTGGGTGGCTCAGTGGGTTGAACATCCAACCTTGGTTTTGGCTCAGGTGATGATCTCAGGGTTGTGAGATCACGCCTCCCCACCCCCCTACCTGTGGTGGGGCTCCTTGTTCGCTCAGTGGGGAGTCTGCTTGAGATTCTCCTCTCCTTCTCCCTCTCCCTCTCCCTCTGCTCCTCCCCCAATTTGTGCGCGCGCTCTCTCTCCCATAAAAAAAAATTTTTTTAAAGAAATAATCAAGAAAAGTTTATAAATGTGTACTTTCAGACATTTTACAAAAAATAGGTAAAATAAGAAAATGTAAATATGAAAAATGAGGACCAGGAGGTTAATACCAGAGAAAAAGTTAGAACAAGAATATTCAGATAATGAGATGTAACACAATATGAGAGTTAAACCATAAATTTGGCTTGCAGCTTTCTGAAGAAAAGGCAAATAAATAAATAATTGCAATTAATTGTTTGATTTTCATTGTCTTTGGAGAGAAATATACAAATTCTTCAATGGCAACAAAGCTTTTTCAGCACACTTTAAAAGAAATATCTTGCCTGAGCTACACAGTAACATAGTAATGTAGAAGGAAATACCCTCTACCAGACACTCAAATGCATTAGCAGGTTTTACAACACTATTTCTTTTAGTGACCATTCATGAAAGTTGAGAGTACTATATGGCTGTATGACCTACTGAAAGCAGTTTTAATAGGGCCACCATAATGCAATGCAAATATTTAGCTTTCTACAGATTCCATCTAACCCAAGGGAAAATAATAGGCTATCCAATGTTAATGTCTATGGTAGTTAGGCAGGCATAATGAATGGGTGAAGTAGGTTAATATGAAGGCAAAAATGGGGGCAATAGCAAACCAATAGATAATAATCCTGCCTAAATGGGGCAGCCACAAACTTAGACTGGCTCTTGCCCTATAAGGATGTGGGCCCAGTGCTTCCAGACATTTCAATTTTCCAAAAAGAACTAGAAAGTCATATTTTTATGAAATCTGTTTTTTAAAACTTGTCAATTAAATTTTTAAACACAGTGTAGGCCAAATAAGTCACATTAAGTAAATCGTGCTGTGAGCTTCCAGTTTGCAGACCCTAACATAGAATATCCAATCAATATGACCTCTCAAAATGGTTTCAGATAAGACTGTAATGCCAACAATTCAGCTCTCCATTGGATTAAACTACTTGCATTTTTTCTAAAGATATCCATTTCTCCTGTGAGATACTCAAATATTTTTTTTGTTATAATGAACGACTAGTCTCTGAGAAGACTAATGCATTATAATAAGTTTTGACTAAGCAAAGATTGCTAACAGAAGGGAGATGCTCTTCAGAAAAAAAAAGAGTATTCACAGAGATGAAAAGAGAATGAATCCTTAGTTCATTACAAAGATGAGAACCTGTCCACAGACATGAGAATCTATTTGACCCATGAGTCAAGGCTGTCCTTAAAATATGATGGAGGCATCAGGCTAACACACCTTTGTAAGGTGATCCAAATTAGATCTTCAACTCAGTAACTTTAAATTTAAGGGATATTCTCAAAAGAATTGTGAATATTTATACCCCTTTGCACATATCCAAGTCGACATCTAATTTTTCCATTGTAAGTTTAAAGAGTTGCAAAGGATATACTTCCCAATGTATTACAGTGGTGGTAATTAAAAAACAAAAAGCCTTTATTTAACACTTTAAAATGTATGCAGTGGGGGGGCACCTGGGTGGTTGAGCATCTGACTCTTGGTTTCAGCTCAGGTCGTGATCTCATGGTCATGGGATCCAGCCTGGAGTGGAGTCTGCTTGGGATTCTCTCTCCTTCTCCCTCTGCCCTTACCCCCCTCAAGTAAATAAATCAATCTTTTAAAAAATAAAATAAAATGTATGCAATGGAATCTAAATACCATAGCAATTTGATATGTCCATCATTCTTTTCTATAAATAGAGAATATATTTCTTCTTTAACAGTTGGATATTTTATAATTCCTTTTTCTCTCTGAACTCATATTCCCATCCTATTTTATCCCACTGTAATATGCTTAAGCCTAAAAGTTTTCTTTAAAGATTTTATTTACTTATTTGACAGAGAGAGAGCACAAGTAGGAGGAGCAGCAGAGGGAAAGGGAGAAGCAGGCTCCCTGCTTAGCAGGGAGCCCGATGCGAGGCTCAATCTCAGGACCCTGGGATCATGACCTGAGCCAAGGGCAGACGCTTAACTGACTGAGCCACCCAGGCGCCCCAAGCCTAAAAGTTTTTTGGTGATGCCCTACTATCTTTTTCTACAACAAAAAATATCTCTATAAATTGACACTCAAAGTTAATAATTTCCCTCTAGATTTAAGTTATCAGTCCAATTATTATTTTTAGTCCTATTATTAATTCACAATTGATCAAAACAATATACCTGTATTACAAATTTTGATTAAAGCTTATTGAATGAAAATCAAAACTGCACTGAAATCAATCTCTTAGTAAGATGAATGGGACCTTAAAAAAATTAGTTCATGTACCTGTGGATACATTTTACAGAATACTAGAATGAGAACGAGTTTAACATTGGTTCCATTCTTTATGTGTATAGAAATAAACTCTGAGAAATCATATACATACAATAAGGGCTTTGTTGTTAAACCATCACTGAATTCTTTGAACCCTTAGTAATATATCATGTTGTGATCTTCCATCAAACATTATTGTTAATAATCTTACACTGTTATTTTGATTGTCTTCAATTTTGTTGAAAGTGAAGACTTAAAAACTACCTTATTGCAAAAGGATTTGTTACCCAGTCCTTAATGGTCCTTCACTATAATTCACTTCAATCTTGATGAATACCAAAAAAGACTTTGCCAAGACTTATCAAATGACTGATTGTAGTGGTTACTTTTTTTTCTCTTAGAGGCACATGTTTAAGCCAATACACTCAGAAAAGGGAGGGAAAATGGAAATATTCTTAATTTTAATACTTTCTTGTCAATTTTAAAATATTGTATTTTAAAATAAAATTGTAAAATAAAATTTTTAAATATTTTTTAAAAAATCCTTTTTATCTTGTCACATATTTTAAATATATTTTTGTCAAAACCATGGAGCTGTAGATTCAGCCCATTCAGTTTGTGGAAAATATTTGCCAGGCAACCCAACTAGCAAAGACTGTCCCCTTTGTCAAACCAAACTGCCAGGTCAGATTTGCTTTCTTTCAGAGAAAGTCTGACTTCATTTTCCAATTCTAATGAGTGTGTTAAATCATATTTTGAAGCATATTAAAAACCACTGGGTAATAAATCACAAAACATGTTACTATAAAATAGATTACTAAAAGCAGGCAATTCAAGATTAAAATGATGTAAGATCTAATAGAATTTATTCACTGTATCATAAGTTATAAAGAATAATCAACATGTAGTTCCTCATTACTTCATTTATTTTCATTCAGTGCAATGTGTAGCTAAAACTGATAAGTTATTTATATTACAAGGGATGTGGTAAAAGGCACAGTAATCCTTTGGCAAATGTGTACATGTATGTATTGAACTTTGGTGTTTGCTTTGGAAAAAAAAAGAATTAGGAGTAAAAAATCAGAAATACTCCGCTAATTTCATTTGTGTTCAAACTTAATATTTGATGATACAGAAAGGTATGTGCTGCTAAAAATAATCAGTCCAGGAGTTAGCCTTTCTTTTTATTTTTAATAGGAAGTGGGAAAATATCACAAGATGAAGTGACATAAGGATTTTTATCTGTGAGTTTTATCAAGTGTTCATAGATATATAGAAATCTGAAGAAAATTTTCAGTTTCCTTTCGGAGACATGACCTACAATGTATATTGAAACTACTTGAAAACACTTGTTTAAATAGTGTTTACTATTGCCTATCAATGCTGGCTTTACTTTGCTCTTTCCAGAGCCCTCCTTCAAGAGCAATGCATTTTTTGACAGTGGTCAGGAGAGAAAATAAATAGTCACTAAATGAAAATTATTCTGCCTCTCACTATCTACACTCCACAACATACTGTCTGATATCAAAAAATCCCAACAAGGACCAAAATACTCCATTCCTCACACCATGCTTAACCTAAAAAATATATGACAGGAAGATTTAACATGCATTAAGTAAGTTCTATTAGCTTATTATATATCCTTCATTTTAAGGTGTATTTCTAAGAATATGCCTTGAGGGGCGCCTGGATGGCTCAGTCGTTAAGCATCTGCCTTCGGCTCAGGTCATGGTCCCAGGGTCCTGGGATCCAGCCCCACATTGGGCTCCCTGCTCTGCAGGAAACCTTGCTTCTCCCTCTCCCACTCCCCCTGCTTGTGTTCCCTCTCTCACTGTGTCTCTCTCTGTCAAATAAATAAATAAAATCTTAAAAAATAAATAAAAATAAATAAAAAATAAAAATACACCATGAAGATTTCTTCTTATATCTTAGTAACTCTAATTGTAAAAAAAAAAAAAAATTTCACTTCTCTAGGTCAATTGACCAAAACAGAAAACAGGTTGAACAAAACAACTATTTAAGTACTGACAAGTGCTTCGTAATTCTATGTTGTGCTGTGTTAGAATGGAAACCAGAAAGAGTCTTAAAAAAGCTTAACTTGACAATTTCAGAATTTCAGCACTAAGTAACAGGCAACCAGTTTGGAGAACTGGGTTTGCAATGGAATGCACAGGGCATGGATAAACAGGGTCTTCTCTCAATGGAGGATCATTATCATCTCCCAGGGTATTAGCAGAACTAGACTTATAAATTATCTTGAAGAAGGAATGCACAATTTAAGGAATACCAGTGACTTTGCTCTCCATCCCCCCAATGAATTTTCTGGTGTTAGCTTGAGATGAAAGACTTGCATCTTCTATACTCTTGGTTGGCTTTTCAGAATGTGAGCATCTTGCTGTATTGAGTGTAATTCTGGTGTTTAAAGGTATGGGGGCAGAGGTATAGCATGGCCTACAAATACAAGCCAACTTCTTCATCTGGTGTTCAACTAAAGAGATACCTATTACTGAAGGAAAATTGACTCCATTGGACTTTTTGAGAGGCTTTATGTCTACTTCCAGTGTGGTAGTTTCCTAATGCTTTCTTTCTTCAGTTCAATTTTTAAAAAAAATTATTATAGGGGCACCTGGGTGGCTCAGTCAGTTAAGCATCCAACTCTTGGTTTCAGCTCAGATCATGATCTCAGGGTTGTGAGATCAAGCCCCAATCTGTCAGGCTCCAAGCTCAACAGGGAGTCTGCTTGAGAGTCCCCCCTCGCTCTCTCCCTGTGCTCCCTCTCTCTTAAAAAGAAAAGTAAATAAATAAATAAAATTTAAAATCATTATTATGTGGGTGCCTGGCTGGCTCAGTTGGTGGAGCACACAACTCTTGATCTTGGGTTGTGAGTCTGAGCTCCACGTTGGGTGCAGAGATTAATTCAAAATAAATAAAATCTTTAAATAAATAAAATAATTATTATGAAATGTTTCAGGAATATCAAAAAGTATGCCATTTAAATAGCTTTTTATCTTTCTTTTTCTTCATTTAGTTTGCACAAACTAAATGTAAATGCAGTATGATTCCACATTATAAGCATTTATTGAGTACCTATTAAGTGCATATTATTTCATATAATCCTCCCAACCACCTTGGAGGTGGATATTATCTCTATATTATAGATATAGAAACTAACAGAAATTAAAACTTACCCAGCTTGCAAATGACAGAGTTAAATTTGGGCACCAAGCTGCCAGAGCTCTTTTCTTCATATCAAGATGTCAATGGGGAAACCAAGAACTACTAAAAAAAAAAAAAAAAAAAAAGCATTTAGTTGAAATCTTGGTAATTATGAATGAGACTAAGAAAACGCTTTTGGAGGAAAAAACATGCTAAACTAAGGGACCCCATTGGGATTAAGCCATGAAACTGGATAAAAGAAAAAATGTGTATCTTACCAACTTATCGTAATAATCATTCAGTTAGGTAAAATAATCTGAGTTATATGGTGCTTCAAAGATAGCAAGCCGAGAGGGCACAGACCATGTCCAACGAGTCCCGCTTTGAATACACTTGGCCTAGCACACCACTTGGCACATAGTGCACACACACAGTAAACATGTGTTGAATGAATGAATGAATGAGGATCTAGTCCAACTACAGCCACTTCCAAATGACCCAAGGTATACAATATGACGGTAATAGGCAATGTGTCCTACTGCATCATTTGGAAGGGTGTTTTAGAGGCAGCAGTCATTCACTCATTAATCCATTTACAAATCACTTCCATTCCTGGCCTTTGGTTGGATTGGGCCCACCCATGCAATGCACGTACCAGGAAGTCCAGCCAGGGACACGGGCCCTCTGACTCACGGTGCATTCAGGCAGCCCTATTGCTCACCTGTTCTGACTTGTTGTGGTCCCTCTCCCTCCCCCACCTCAGACGCCTAACTCCCCGTGATATCGCAGCACAGAGTAATGTCCCTCAGGGCCCCCTTACTTTTATGACTCACTGGGACATGCTTCTTTGGCTTTCACCCCCTGCATTCCCTCTGGAACCTCCACTCATCCAGAACTGCAAGTTTTTCCTCGTCCACACAAGCCACCTCAGCTCTACCTGGCCTTCCATCTGGGAGAGGAAGGGACATATTGAGCTCGCTGTGCTGGGATCTACAAAACCACAATGCAAAGCAGCTCTCCTCACGCACCAACTTGTATTTCAGCTTTTGAAATACTTATACCCTAACACTTATCTTTACACACAAATGAATCCTCCCCACCACTGAGTGGATTTCTAGCCAAAATGACCATGTCAAAGTGTGCAAGGACAAGTCTATTCTTTTTTTTTTTTTTAAGATTTATTTATTTATTTTAGAGAGAGATAGTGCATGAGCACGTGGGGAAGAGGGGCAGAGGGAGAGAGAGATTGGCAAGCAAACTCCTCACTGAGCACACAGCCTCATATGGGGCTCGATATTACGGCCCTGAGATCACAACCTGAGCCAAAATCAAGACTAGGACCCTTAACTGGCTGAGCCACCCAGGTGCCCCAAGAACAAGCCTATTCTTTGGCAGAACTTTTAGACATAGAAAGGATTTTCTGGAACTGGTTATATCAGAAGCATTTATGAGCTGTATTAGTCTGCTAGGGCTGCCATAACAAAGTACCACAGGCTGGGTGACTTCAACAGCAGAAATTTATTTTCTCACAGTTCCGTAGAGTGGAAGTTCAAGACCAAGGTGTTAGCAGGTCTGGTTTCTCCTGAAGCCTTTTTCCTTAGCTTTTAGATGGCCACTTTCTTGTTATGTCCTCACATGGCCTTCCCTCTGTGTGCACGTATCCTTGGTGTCTCTTTGTGTATCCAAAAGTCCTCTTATAAGGACATCAATCAGATGGGATTAGGGCCTACCCTAATGGCCTCATTTTAACTTAGTCACATCTTTAAAGGCCCTATCTCCAAATACAGTCACATTGTGAGGTACTATAGAATTAGAACTTCAACATATGAATTTGGGGGGACACAATTCAAGCCATAACATGTGCCCCCCTCAGATTCTTTCCACCCAATCTGCCTCTCAGACTCACAGTTTCTGCCATGGATGACCAACTCCATGTAGGGAACTGCATGCTGGTATCTGGCTTCTTCTGCCACTTCTGTACTCGGACAATACACCAGCTGCAGAGCATGGAATCTGGCTTCTTGAGTAACTACTGGAGGGGCTAGATGGTGTAGGGCAGAAACATGAAAGTTTTGATTCTATATGAAACAAATTTGCAGACACGGGAGACTGAAGAGTGTCAGGCAGTTAAATTTCCTCTCTCTTTCCCTTGGATGGATGACTCTGGGGTACTGGTTCTCCAAGCAACCTGTCTTGAGATGTCCAGTGTGGTTGAGTAGACCACACCTGCTCAGCCCACCTGCTGGGCCTCCTGTGACCTTTTCATGAAACAATGACCAACATAATTATGCACCACCTTGCATTGCTTCCCGTCCTTCCCTGTTTAACTTCCTTTTTTCCTCACTCTTGTTGCCATGGCTTTGCCATCGCCAATTATCCCCAAATACATCATCACTTAATCCTTGCCTCAGGCTCTGTTTTCTAGGGAACCCGCGCTAGACCACTGGCACACTTGACAAATGAAAAATGAGACAAAAAAAAGTCCTGGTAATTAGAGACAAATATTGACAAGGAATCTTGGGGCTGATAGTGCACTATCAGTTAATCAAGAACATGGTCCTGCATGATATATGTTGAGTTCAGAAAACTCATCATCACTCTTAATGAAATATAAGATTAGAAAGTATATCAGTCAGTTCAAAATAGAAAAACAGAAACCATTCTAAGAATTAAAAGAGAGGAAATTCAAATAAATAAATAAAAATAAAAACTAAAATAGAGGAAATGAAACCACGAATTGGTTGCACAGGTCCTGAAAGAGCTGAGATTCCAAACAGATGACTGTCAAGTTATCCGGAGATTTGCAGAAGCAGAAAGTGCTTCCAGTCCTAAGCTGGAGAAACAAAGAATAATCAATGTTACCACAGCCCAGGGGCCAGTGAGTGGGGGGAGCTGGAACTAGGGTGTGCTTGCCTAGCCAGAGCTGTACTGGGGATGGAACCAGAGACAGAGAAAGAGGGACAAGTATCCTGGCTTCTCTCTTCCTCTCTGTGATTTTCTGCCAGTGCCTCCCATTACCTGAACCCAAGAAGAAGCCAGCTGACCCAGGAGCCTGCAAAATGAAGCTTGTAGGAATTGCTGCCCTTGCCCTATGGAGGAGTTCAAGGGAATTAATGGCACAAGCTCAGGACTGGCCCAGAAAACAAAGTAGGTTAACTTGGAGAAATTGTTAGATGTCAATAACTCTATGGGGCAGGGAAGTGTACCTTGGGAGAAAAAGTATAACACAGATACAGCATAGTGGACATCGGAATAAAACAGACCTGGGTTTAAAGGTTACTGGCATTGATCTGAACTTCTGTTTCCTCTTTTCAGTCTGTGTTGTAACCCTCTTAGAAAGAGTGTGTCATACTTTAGAATTGTCCCACTGAGGGATGTGGAAGCTGGAATTATATCCACCAATTCCCATCCCCATATGAAGCTAATTCCTGGCATTACCTCTCAGGGACTTTTGTCCTGTCCTTCAGGAGGGACCGGCCCATTGTCTCAGCCAGATAACATTCTTGGGCAGAGAAATGCAGGAACCAGGTGTGGGAGGTGCCATCTGAAAGTGGCTTCGGGACTGACTGAGGACTATGGATCAAGCATCAGCAGCATCTACTGTGGACGGATAGCTGGAAAAGCTCTGAAGATCATATTAGACCACAATCCAGCCTTAAATCAGCACCATTGCACTTTCATATTTTCCTAGACCAGTACTGACTTCACTGACTAATACCCACACTTAGAAATACATTTTTGGCATTGTGACTCAGTACACATGTGTGCATGTATATATACACATATACAACTGAAACAAAAGATTCATAAAATTATACTTACTCTAAATAACATATACTCTGGGATTTTTCCATTTCATTAGATTTTTTTTAAACAAAGGTTGCAAGTCTTGAATTGATTTCATGACCCTCTAAAGACCATTGGTTCATAACCTAGCTATGCAAAGTGTGGACTCCCGCCACAGCAAGTTAAAGAACTGAAGCCAGAACGTAAATGAGCTGTGTCATTATATAAATAAAGTCATTAAGCACTAAATTCAGTTGACATTCTTTCATAGCAAGATATTCTCAGTGAAGAAAGCAGTATGTTGATTGATACGTTATAAAAGTCAAAAAGAAGTTTTCTAACATTTGCCCTTTCCTGTTGCTAAAAGATCCCTAGCCCTCCAAAGTCTTGTTCAGTTATTTCTCGGCGTCTCTGAGGAACATCTCTGATGCTGTCATCAAACTACATTTACAGAAGGTCCCCGCCCTCCCCTCAGCGCTGATGGCTAGAAGCAAGCGTGAAAACCACTGCCCACTCCTTCCGCTCACCGCTGCAAGGAAGACCACTTGACCCATACTCCTGGCCTCCCTGTTCTGCTGCCATCTAGCCTAGTGGAAACGAGATTCGAGTTCCCCCTCTGCAGACGAAAAAGAGAAGGAAAACTGGGTCCCCACTACGACTCTGGTTTCCAGGTGTCCAGGTTGCAGATGAGTTCTGTGAAGCTACCATCTTCCAGGATAGCAGTCCTCAAACGGGAGCACCCTAAGGCAGTGGTTCTCAACCAGGGGTATTTTGCTCCCCAGGGGCACGTGTGCCAACGTCTGAAGACCTTTTTGGTTATCACAGTGCGGTGGGGGTGGGAGGAGGGGTTGCTACTAGGGTTTGGTAAGTAGAGGTTAAGGATGTTGCTAAATATCCTACAACACACAGGACAGCCCCCCATAACAAAGAATGAAATGACCCAACATGTCAAGAGTGCTTGGAGGGAGAAACTGCGCCCATCAGTGCGCGTCGTCTTCCCTGCGGCGAGCGGGCACGGACTGTTGGCGGCAGGCTGGTTACACATCTTTAATTTCCAGGTGTACCGTTTCCTGACCTTGGTCTGCAACAGCCAGCCAGGTCTCCTTTCCAACCTCCCTCTCTTGGTAACCCTTCTCCCAAATCCCAAATATGCATGCCCACGTATAAAACTTAGGAGGTACCTAAGAAAGGACAGGTGGAAAATGGCTGGCTCTCTCCTGTGCGGAGGGAGAAGCGGTGAGGCGGTCCCTGGGGGCAAAACAAAAAGCTTCGTAAGAACATGAAAGCATCAGTGCCTTGTTTCATGCAGGTAACAACCGTCGGGCACGTCTCTGAGTTTTATGCCCCTATCTATCTGTTTTAGAATTAGAATCCAAAAGTAAGATAAATCCATCACAGGGAGACATAGGAACACGTTTATATGAATTGATGAATGAAGACCGACTTCTTCTGACTGCAAATTCAATCTGGCTAATTGGTTTGACAATGAAGACTGGCTTTGCCATTTAGATACACAGCAGACATTACCATAAATGAAACTGGTTAAGTCTGCGGGCCAAAGTACACTATATAGTATGCCAGAAATGACATCTTTTGCAATTCCTTAGATTTACAATAGAAAACTTTTCACATTAACTTAAAAATGTGAGAGGATGGTGATACAAGTCAGAATATTGGTTACCTACAGGAGGGAAAGGGAAGGTATCACTAAAAAGGGAGCAGGAGGGAGCCTGCTAAGTACTGGAAATGTTCTACATCTCCATCTTTGTGGTGATAGTGTGAGTGTGTATAATAGGAAAAGTTCACTGAGCCGGTACACTTAAGATTTGCGTATCTTAGAAAAGTTATATTTTAATAAAGACAACAGCAAAAGTGAAGGGGGTTTTCAAAATTCTTTTGTGAGACTATTCAAGCAAAAAATTTGCAGACCACTGTTGTAGGAGACTGAGAGGACTAAATTTTCCTAAAGCCATGGTCCAAAACATGTCTCTCCTGTCCTCTACCCTCAGGACCTCTCCTCCCTAACATGTCTCATTTTCCTCCCAAACTCCTTTTTTAAAAAATTAATTAATTAATTTTTATTATTATGTTCAGTTAGCCAGCATATAGTACATCATAAGGTTTTGTTGTAGTGTTCAATGATCTATTAGCTGCGTATAACACCCAGTGCTCATCCCAACACATGCCCTCCTTAATCCTCCCAAATTCTTACACCAAGCCCCCAGAAGTCTTACTCTGTAACCACCACCTCTTACATCCTGAACCAGGTCCCTGGGCATTTCTCTCCACCACCTGCCTTCACTGAGATCTGCTCCCCGCCTTGGTCTTCCCTGCCCAGCCCACCCAGGACACCACCCTTTCAGACTGCACAAACCTAGGGTCAGGAAGAGAGGTCCATGTCCTTGATCCTCTGATAGGAAGCCAGGATGCTCCCACCTCTGAGAATCCTAATATTCATGATACTGTCTTCATTCCTGGTCACTCTCATTTACTGACTACCTGACCACTGCCCTTCACCAATGGACGATCCAGTGTACACACCGCCTTCTCCACCCTGATCCCTGCTATTCTCTTGGTTGCATTTATACTTGAAGAACAGAAGATTTTAATTTTGATGAAGTCCAATGTATCCATTTTTTCCTCTTATGGTTGGTACTTGTTGTAGCCTATGTAATTTTTTGTCTTCTCCAAGTTTTCTAAGACTTTCTCCAGTATCTTTTTTTAAAAATATATTATAGTTTTAACTTTAACATTCAGGTCTATGACCCATTTTGAGTTAATTTTTATATATAGTATGAGCTAAGGGTCAAGGTTCTTTTGTTTTCAATAGAGATACACAGTTGTCCCAACACCATTTGTTGAAAAGCTTTCCCCCATTGAAATAACTTGGCACCTTTGTCAAAAATCAACCGGATATAGACATAGATATAGATAGATAGGTTTTTGATGGTATATATATATATATATATATATATATATATATACACACACACACACATATATAAATCTATTTTTTCACTCATATATATATGAAAAATTATATATATAATGCCAATTACTAGGCTCCATGTTTTGATTCATTATTCTATATGTCTGTCATAAGACAATTCTTGATGACTTATAATAATATAAGATTGGTAATAAATCTTGAAATCAGACTGTGTAAACCCTTCATCTTTGTTCTTTTTCAAAATTATTTTGGCTATTCAATATTCCTTATTTCCATGTGAATTTCAGATTCAGTTCATCCGTTTCTACAAAATGCCTGCTAGTATTTTGCTTGAGATTGTGTTGAATCTATAGATCAATTTGGAGAGAAATGACATCTGAGCAACAGCGAGTCTTCCAATCCATGAACATGACATATCACTCTATTTACTTAGGTCTTATTTACTTTCTCCTAGCAATGTTTCATAGTTTTCAATGTACAGGTCTTGCACACCTTTTACTAAACTTATGCTTAAATATTTTATGTACTTTTGATAGTTTTTTTTTTTTAAAGAAAAGAGTGGAATTTAATCTTTATTTACAGGACACTGCAAGAGAGGAGATTCCACATAGAAATAAGAAACCCATTGAGAGGAGGAGCTTCATACAGGTTGTACAGTTTGGAACTCGTCAAGTAGAGTTTCGTTGTAAAAAGTGCTACAATAACAAAACACATTTAAAAAGAGTTCTCAGTAGAGAAACAGTAAGACAAACTTCTCCCAAACAGAGTACACAACAAACAACGTTCTGCCTCAGCTGTACAATCTAAAAGTTAGAGGTCCCGGGAGTGCCATCCTAAACTTGGAATGTATAGTCTTCAGAGGTAATTTTTGGCACAACATTCTGATCTTCCTCTTCCTCTACAGAGAAATACTTCTCAATCAAGTTTAATGAAGCTTTGTACACAGGCTCATTTTCATGGTTTTGTAGAGCTTCAATTTTGTCCAAACCTCCACATTCTTCAATCATTATACTAAGTTGCTCAGTTTCACCTAGTTTCTCAGCAGCCTGAAAGATGTTTGAAATGGCATCCAGAATAACCAGAATAATTTTGGTATCTTTTGCAGTTACGGGGTTCATCAATGGTTCTATTACGCCACAATGAACGAGGTATACAATCTGTTCAACTGTCCCACCACTTGTATAGTTGGTCACAGCCCAGACAGCTTCCTTTTGTGTCTTAAAGTCTGCCTTAGAGAGAACACCAATGAGGAATGGGACTAATCCATGATTCACAACTTGCTGTATCTGGTCCTGGTGGCCAGCTCTGATGTTTGACATTGTCCATGTAGCTTCCTTCTGAATATCAGTTTTGGGGTTCGTTAGGAGGCTGGGAAAAACAGCAAGTGCTCCTGCATCTATTACAACCTGAGTCTGTTCATCTGTCCCAGTGACAATATTTCCTATGGCTCTTAGCGCAGCAGTCACAATGGGCAATTCAGTAGCTCCTAGAAGCTTCATAAGCTGGGGCACAACTCCTGTTTTCACAGCCATTTCAATCTGTTCATTTGGACCATCAGTAAGGTAGGAAATGGCCCAGCGGGTATCTGCCAATACTTCTGGATCATCATGATGCAGGAGATGAACTAAGGTAGGAAGAATCTGCTCAACAGCATCTAATGGGGGTGCAGAATTCTTGTTGCGACAAAGGTTTGTAAGTGTCCAAGTAAGGTTACGTAAGTAACCACATGCTAAAGATGACATATCAGGAACTGCAAGGAGAGCCAATAGTGGTTCAACTGCACCATACTTGATAACCAAGTCTCGAAAAACTGAACCATCACCTGCAATGTTTCCTAGAGCCCATGTAGCTTGTTTACTGATGTGGGCATGGGAAGATGCCAACAGAGAAATGAATGCTGGGATAGCACCTCCATCTACCACAGCCTTGGTCTGTTCTGACGTCCCAGAAGCAATGTTAGTGAGAGCCCAACCAGATTCAAACTGAATGGGACTACAATCAGTTCTGCCCAAGAAGGACACAAATTTTGGAATCAAACCAGCCTGGATTATGTTGTCTATGGGGGGCTGTTTTTCCCTAGAAAGCAGCTTCCTAGTAGCTTGAGTAGCCTGGAGCTGGCTTTCCAAATTGTTGCTATTTATGCCTTTGACAATGTTATCAACAGACCAATTTACAGTGCCCTGGTTGTTGCGGTTTTCCTGTAGTGGAGAGGTAGCCTCATCAGGAAACAAGCTTACGTTTCTCCTTTTCAGCATCTGGTCGTCCTTCTTAGCTTTCCTCAGCTCCACATTAACTTCTATTCGGCGCTGCCTCATTTCTGTACTGTCTTTCCCCTTGTTCTTGAATCGTTAAGGCGGGCAGCTGGTGAATTAGCGTTCTCGTTGGTGGACATGGTTATGAGACAAAGGGAGAAAGCTACACAGCCGCTCAGGCTTCCACAGGAGGCAGTCCAGGGCATGCAGTCTGCGGGTCAGCTGCCCTCAAGATGTCCACCATGGATCACCCCAAAGACGGTGTGTCTTTGATAGTATTTTAAATGGCATTTAAAATTTTCACTTTACCATTGATTGTTGCTAGTATATAAAAATTTAATTACATTTTGTATATTGACCTTGTATCATACAACTTTGCAAAATTTATTTATCTTTTTGTAGCTTTTGGGCAGATTCCCTTAAATTTTCTATGTTCACAAATATGTCATCTGCAAATAAAGACAGTTTACTTCTGCCTTTCTGATCCATATGCCTTGTTCTTTTACTTGCTGTATTGTGATGGCTAGGACCTCCAGGAGAGTGTTGAATAAAAATGTTGGGAGTATTTATTCTTCCTTGTTCCTGATATTCCTGCAGCAAAGCATTGCATCTTTCACCTTTGTGGTGGTTTTGAAATATATTCACAATTTCTCTTACACTCCTCCCCTCAGAGAGTGCAGTCTTTTCCCCTTCCCCTGAATGTGAGCAGTAGTTAGTGATTTCCTTCTAATGAATAGATTCTGTTGGAAAGGACTGTGACTCCCAGAAGATCAGATCATAAATGGCATTGTGGCTTCCTTCTTGCTTTCTCTTTTTCTTGGATCACTTACTCTTGGGGAAGCCATTTGCCAAGCAATGGGAACACACAAGAAGACTTATGAAGAGATCCATATGGTGAGGACCTGAGGCTTCCATTAAATAATGAGTAAACACCTGAAGGCTTGTCCCAACAGCTTTGTGTATGGGGCTATCTTGGATGCAGATCTTTTAGTCCTAATCAAGGCTTCAATTGACTGTAGTCCCAGTTGATATCTTGAATGCAACATCATGAAAGAATCTCAGTCAGAACCACTCTACTAACCTGCTCTAAAATCCCTAGCCCTCAGAAATAGTAAGATGGTAAGTGTTTATTGCTTAATTTTGGGGGGCAATTTTTTACACAGCAATAGACAACTGATATAGCCATTAAGTATCATGTTTCTTGTTTATGTCCTTTATCAAGTTAGGATATTTCCCTTCTATTACTAGTCTGCTGAGAGCATTCATTTTGAATGACTATCGAATTTTGTCAGGTACCTTTTCTGCATATATTGAGATGATCATATTCTTTTTCACCTTTATTCTGGTAACATGGTGATTTCCAATGTCTTTTCAACCTTTCATTCCTAGGATAAACTTTATCATTTGGTGCATCCATACACTGAGAAATATCAAGCAGTAAAAAGGCATGAACAATTGATACATGCAGCAGCATGGATGAATCTCAAAAACACTCTGGTTCCATTTATATAAAATTCACAAAATGGCAGAACTAATCTAGTGACATAAAGTATATTAGTGTTCGCCTGGGGCCAGAAAATGGGTGGCAATTGACAGCAAAGGACAGGAGGAAAGGGTGATGGAGATGCTCTATATATTGAGCATAGTAGTGGTTACAAAAATGTATAACTCATTGATCAGTACCCTTAAAATATAAGTGAATTATATCTCAAGAGAGTTGATATTTAAACGTTTATGCTTGAGAGGCACCTGGGTGGCTCAGGCAGGTAAGCATCTGACTCTTGATTTCAAGCGTGGAGCCTGCTTGAGATTCTCTCTTTCCCTCTGCCTCTGCCCCACCCCACCACACACATGCTCTCTCTCTCTCTCTCCCTTAAACAAACAAAATAAAATAAAAGTTTATACTTGAATTCTATAAAACTATATAGGTTAAGAATGTATTTCCTAATCATGCCCATTAAAATAAAAATGTTAAGAGAGTAGGTATAGGTTATCTTTAAACATGGTTATCTGTGTTACAACTAATGCTAGCAATATGGTTAATAACCACAGTGAGGGAGAAAACATCGGCCCAGTTAATGGGTTTAATCTATTCCCGAATCTAAATGGTTGTTAAGTAAAGGCTTCTGCTGTGTATAGAATTGTTACTGAAATAAGTGTACTCACTGAGCCTGGTTTCCTAAGGTAAAATTCAAGTATGCTTGAGAAATCCAAACCCAAGTCAATTTTCCAAGTCAGAAGACTCTACTTAAGTTATCCTGGTCTAAGAAAACGGGGTTAAACAGAAACACAATCCATGACTTTTCTGATGGCTTTTCTCTTTGTGCTGACAGCATTTCCCCTTTAGCTGTGATAATACTGAAATCTGTCTTACCCTCAACTAGGACTCTTCAGCCTGGAACACACAGAAATGGTACAAATGCCAACAGTTGTTTCTAAATAAACCAGTCATAAAAGAGAAGTCACTGATAAGAGAAACGATTAACATTATCAATTGTAAGTTACTGTCAGTAAAAACAGTTATTCATTATTACCATACCTAGTGCAGGGAATCCTCTCCCTTATCTTTCCCTTTGCAGAAAATAAAAAGAACAAAGGAAATGAGAGATTACCTCTCAACCGAAAATTGCACTGGCCATGTCATCATCCTTGGCACACTCAGGTTGGAATCCAAAATGATTGTTGTCCCCAGGTCAGCCCCTCCTCAGCCCCTCAGCTGGTCAGTCCAGCAACTGGAATATGAAAGAAAGAAAAGCGTTACTGTCAGTCACATTCAACCTTCTTCTTTCTCTATTCTTTTCTTTTGGGGGTGGCATCTGAGAACACCAACATTTTCCTTAGTGGGGGAGGTCAAGGGCTAGTTCTGCCAGTGTGATAGAAAACGCCTTTTACAAGAAATCAAAAAATCCCTGAGATCAAGGAAATGCAGGACACCTAAGGTTAGTGAGCCGAACAGGAGCCAGGAGCCAATAGTGAGAATGAGGGAGCCATAATCAAAAAGACAGATATGAGGGCGCCTGGGTGGCTCAGTTGTTGAAGCGTCTGCCTTCCATTCAGGTCATGATCCCAGGGTCCTGGGATGGAGTCCCTAGGGAGCTTGCTTCTCCCTCTCCTCCCTGCTTGTGCTCTCTTTCGCTCTCTCTCTCTCTCTCGAATAAATAAATAAATAACTTTAAAAAAAAGACAGAGATGATAGTGAGTGTTGACAGAGATGGGGAATACTGGAACCCTCATATACTGCTGGTATGAATGTAAAATGTTGCAGCTGCTTTGAGGAAAACCAGTCTGGCAGTTCCTCAACAGGTTGAATAGTTACCACATGACCCAGCAATTCCCCTCCTAGACGTACACCCAAGAGAAATGAAAACGTATGTCCACACAACTTATACACAAACGTCATAGTGGCATTATACATAATTGCCAAAAACTGGAAACAACCCAAGTGTTCATCAACTGAAGAAAAAAACAAATAAAATGTGGTATATTCACATGACAGAATACAATTTTGCAATAAAAAGGAATGAGGCACTGAAACATGCTACAACGTGGATGAATCTTGAAAACATTATGCTATGTGAAAGAAGCCAGTCACAGAAGAGTACATATTATATAATTCCATTTGTATGAAATGTCCAGAATAGGCAAATTTATCCATACAGAAAGTTAAATAGTGGTTGCCTAGAGCAAGGGAGGGGGTGGGAAGGTAGGTGGCACATAGAAGGACTGGGGTTTGCTGTGTTTCTTTTTGGGGTGATAAAAATATTCTAAAATTGATTGTGGTGATGGCTGCCCAATTCCGTGAATATACTAAAAGCCATTGAATTGTACATTTTGAATGGGTGGATTGTATGGCAGGTAAATTACATTTCAATGAAGTTATTTAAGTGGGCGGGGGAAGAACCATGGGACCAGGGCAGGAATGGAAAGCCCAGGAGCTAGCCAGAAGGGAGGGTTGAGAGAGAGAGTAGGCAGGTGGGGCGGCCTGAGGCAGCTCTCCTAGGCTGGTGCTGGGAGTTGCTGTTGCTGGTGGTCTGTATTTGCAGCAACACAAGGGCAATGATAGGTTGAACTGAATTTAAAGGACCAGGGGTAGGCTAGACGTCTACTGTTTTTAAAACAGAAGACTGCTTCTATACTCGCTATTCAAGAATTCCAAAGAGGCTGCTTCTGTGTTCAGGTTTTTTTTAGGGGACAGGTGGTGGGCACTACGTTGATCTGTTTATTTAGGTCTTCAGAGTCTGGAAGCTGAGTTACTCACACTCAGTTTGAGACACCTTATCTTCATTGATCCCATGTAAGGCCTTTTTTTGTATGTTCCTTTACGTTTATTCCTTTTTACTCCCATAATCTACCCAAGCAACCTTTCTAATGGGCATAATGAACACCTTTTGGTTTGTATGTATATGCTTGCATACTGAGGGTTACTGTTTTGTATGCATGTGTTCTTACATTTAATAAATATTGTTGTGATAGATGTTTTAGTAGGGTCTGCTTACAAATTTCCACTGTTATCTATCTTTTAGCTAGCTGTCCTTAACACTGCACCTGGTACCTAGCAAGAGCTCAGTAATTGTTAATCATTAATAATTCTAGACCAGTGGTTCTCAGCCCTGGATAATCTGTGCCCCCCTTCCCCCTCTCCCCTAAAAAACATTTGGCAATGGCTGGCGGCATTTTTGGATGTCTCGACTGGCGAGGTGGTACTAGTATCCAGTGGGTAGAGGCCAGATATGCTGATAAACATGCTACAGTGACCCAGACAGTCTCAAAACAAAATGTCAAAAGTGCCCAGGTGGAGAACCCTTCAAGAGAACAGGAACCATATAGGTGTTCATTCACGATTTTATCTCTAGCACCTAACACACCTCATAGTCCATAGTAAGTATTCAATAAATATGTGTTGGCACATTCATGCAAACTGACTAAATGGGTGAAATGAGTGAGGGTACACCCTCACAGTCGGGCTCCAAGACTTCAAAGGGGGCACAGACCCCTTTCCCGGAAAATTAATCCAGACCACTTATGCAACTTAAGTGTCCATCAACAGATAAATAGATAAGAGGTGGTGTGTGTGTATATATATATATACCATATACTCCATATATATATCCAGCCACTAAAATAAATGAAATCTTGCCATTTGCGACAACATGGGTGGGCCTAGAGGGTATTATGCTAAGTGAAATAAGTCAGAGGAAGACAAATACCATATGATTTCACTCATATGTGGAATCTTAAAACAAAACAAATCAACAAACAAAACAAAACAGAAACAGACTCATAGATACAGGAAACAAACCGCTGGTTACCAGAGGGAGGAGGGGTTGAATGGGTGAAATAGGTGAAGGGGGTTAAGAGGTACAAACTTCCAGCTGTGAAATAATTAAGTCATGGGGATGTTATGTACAGCATAGGGAATATGGTCAATAACATTGTCATAATGTCGTATGGTGACAGATAGTAACTGGACTTGCGGGGATCATTTCATAATGTATAAAAACATAGAATCACCATGATGGTACATCTGAAACTAATAGGATATTGTATTTCAATTACACTTCAATAAAAACAAAAGAGAACAAAACACAAAGAGCTAGTATGTTCCAGAGAGACCGGACCAGAACACAGGCCAGTACTCTTTCCACTAGGATACCCTGCTACTAAGCAGGTTCTTTAAAGACACATGAAAATGATTTTGATAAAGTAATACAAAATAATCACATTATCAAGAGGGTTGGCATAAAAGGGAGCCGCACAGCATACATCCTAAAGACATTTTTATGCTCACGTTCCAGAATGCAAAACTAGGAAATCATCAACGTACACAGCTAGTTGTCTTTTCTGTGCTTGGAGACGTTTCACAGAGAGAAGTTTTGCATGTGGTCCCGAAATTTCTCTGCTCATTCCAGTTTTGGCTCTTCTTTTTATGGCACAGATCTACACAACAGCAAATGCCATTACCTTGAGTTCACGCATGACTGTCGCCTGTGTCACTCTGTGGGATTCAGCCAGGCCTGGCAATACTCACGGATGGATGGAAGGGGGAGAGGCAGCGGGCCTTGGATGTATCTTGGTTGGTCCCCAGGGTCAAACACAAGGGAGGGAGAGGGAACCGAGCAGCTGCAGCTGCAGTGAATTCTGGTTTTGTGCGGGGCAGGCGAGCACTACTGCAGACAGCCCGAGCAGGCGTTTGAGAGGGAACAGGAGCCCAGCAGGCACGTGAAGCACAGGAATGGGGCATTCAAAGTGGATCACCCTTAGAAATTCAGGACCCCAAGCCAGCAGTCTGTCAGCCCGGGGGATATCTTTGAATCTGATTCCTGGGAGCTGGACCGGCATGGCCAAGGATAAGAGATGGGACATCAGCCAGGTTATTGACAATGGGCTCAAATCCAGAAGCCCACATTCAAGAAATGGAGCCTGTGAAAGTAGATGGAGAATTCAGGAACCAAGTAGGTGCTGCCGAAGGATCCCTATGTGGGTCGGTCGTAGCTCAGCTGGAGTAGAAAGGCTGCACAGTGGGGAGAGGAAAATGAAGAAACCAGGCTTCAGACTGATCAAAAGGAGATGGGGGGTTAACAACTGTCAGGAGGCTGTGGGATCTCTGACGGTTCCTGTCGCCCCATTATGAGCACAGTAACAGGCACACTGGAGTCTCTGGGTTCCAGAACATTCCCTTCCCATAGGCTGCCCTGGAGTAGACTCACAGGTCATACATACCACAAAACTATTATTAAAAAGAGAAAGGAAAACTTGGGCAACTTAAATATTTACAGTATTTTCTGCAGTTGACTGTTAGTCAACTTCTTTCACTCTCTCGTGCCACCTTGCACCAGCACCAGCCCATGGAGTTCTTTCTACACAGCCAGCCCTGACCTTCTAAACGTGTGAGCCATCTCCTTGAACAAAGCCCATCAGAGATGTCTACATAGAGAGAAGATGAGACAAACAGAAGGAGGGAGGGAAAAGGGACCAGCTCTAAGTGAGGTCTGAGATGGAAGAACACTGAAAAGGAAGTTGTATAAAGAGAATGCAGGTGTGCTCTGAAGCATTTTGTGGTACGATTGAGTCACCCTGTGTATAAATCTTTTCAATGCTGATCTACAGAGAAACGAATAAATGAATGGCCAAATGAGTAAATCAGTGAATGAACCAAAGAATCAATGGACTGATAAATGAATGAATGATGATGATAGGAAAATGGCAATGAGCAACCATCATTACACAAATGTGTGAGTGTGTGTGTGTGTGTGTGTGTGTATGCAGAGGGAAAAGATCAAAGAGTTGATGGGTGTAATCAGCACATGGAGGGGCTACTCAGGCCCTGATGGAGGGATTGATGACAAACTACAGGAGACTGACAAGCCCTAAAGTGCCTTGGAAACCCTCACCCCTAGGATGGTGACAGACATGTGTGGCAGGTGCACCCTCATAGCTGGCAGCTGTCATGTTCAACTCTCCCCTTCCCCCATCCAACCATGGGGTGTGGAGCAGAGAGGCCCAAGCCAAAGGACTCACCACTTACCCAGTCCTTTGTCCAACAGTCCCTTATGTTAATTCCTGACAATACGAGAGAAACAGAAGCACTCACAGAGCATATAGGTAATGCTTTCATGCAAAAGAAATCCTATGCCTCTGAAAGACCAGCTACCTAGCATTGGCTACACTGATAAGTCTATACATGTGCCACGTGATGGATGGTGAAATTGAGTCTATACAGAGTGAGGTGACCTCCAGCTGGATTTTAACTAGCCAATCCACAGGGGAATAATGTGTCCTAATGACCTATGTGGCTGACCTTTACAGAGTGAATATCGAGTTCTCAACTGATAGAGGGGGTGAGTACGAGCATTACCTGGGGAGCTTTGTCAAACTTTACACGCCCAGGAGTCCTAGCCCTGATTCTGTTATTCCCTGCCTGAGACAACAGCTACTAGATAGAGGGCAAGGAACTAGATCTGAAGTTGTTTGCGTCCAATACAATGCCTACCACTCAGTCTCTGCTGAATAAATGGATGAATAAATCAATTTAGTTGTTTTTATAACCACAGAATTTGGAGTCTGGAGAGACCTTAGAGTTCAGCCAAACATCTTATTTAATGACAGAAATAAGGTCCAGAGTGGTGAAGTGACTTGTCCAATATCACACATTTAAACACTTAGCATGGCTACTAAAATTACAGGATTATTCAAAGTAGTATAAAATGTAAATTAATCAGCAAACATAACTGTTTTCTACAAAAGGCAAAGCACCAGTCTGAGAGAACTGGTCAGATGGTCTGATTAAGAGGGAAAAAAGGCATGATAGGATCACACATCAAATGTGGGATACAGGGGCCATGGATCTATCCTATCTTTAGGTTCTTCCCCTCCACAGTCTGAAAAGCCCTCCTGCCAACTAAGCCTTATCCTACAACTCTAAGCCTACAGAGTACAGCAGATGGGCATGGTTTATCAGGGAAGTATCTCCTTTAGCAAGAGAAAAGGAACCAGTGTCACAGGCCAATTCGGTGCTTCACAGAAGAGTCTGAAAGAGATGTTCATTAATTGGGAATGATTTAGATGAGATTCCATTTCAAGACATATGATCTCTATTATGAAAACCCTCACCACCATTGAAATGTCTTTTCCTGAAGCAACAGCAAAGTCTTAAGAACATGGCTATCGATTTCAGAGGAAAGGCTACTTATTTCTACTGTGAAGAGCCAAGAACTCACTCAACACTGAAACAGCCACAGCTTTTTCATTGTGCAAAGACCAAAATAAAAACCACAGCCTCTGCTTACAGGTTAAATTCTTTTTAATCCTTCGCACTCCAAGGATCTATACGTAAGTCTACTTGGCTTTAGGTTGCCAGAGAGCAGGATGTTGGTAAGCAAAAACACCACCAAGAGTGACACTTTCCATGGGGCCACTAAGACACGACTTAATGATGAAGCATGATCATCTTCTTGGACTGTGCTTTGGTGACTGAGCAGCCAGAAGGAAACACTGATGCGAAGGGAGTGCACCTCTGTCAAGCAAATGGCCCAGTCCTTTTGATAGCAGAGGCACTTTATGAAACTGGGCTCCGTAAAGAAGTTCCATCATCTGTCTTCGGATTTTATCCATCCAACCATCCAAATGGTTTAAACCAAAATCAAGTATTGCCATGTAAAATATTTTAAAAATATGTGTGTGATCCTGATTAAAAACGTTTAGGGCAGCATGCTCTTAGCCTCTATATTTCCAAAAATATCTCTCGCATATGCCAACAATTGAGCCCACAACCCGCGTTATCTGTGCCTTCAACCACTTGCACTGTCCTTCATCTTTGAAGCCAGCTGTTAAAGGGCATTAAGAGCGAGGTCACTTAGCCTCCACAGAGGATCATTTGACAATGCCACACAAAGTCATCTGCAGATACAAGGTAATAGTCTTTGCAATTGTGTGTGGCCTTGCACCATTGCACAGTGTCATTGAGAACAGACAAGTCATCACGGAGTCCTTTCTGAAATTAAAAAATGCATTCTACTGCCTTGTTTTCCCTGAGAGAACTGATTTTGAAATCCACCAGTCACATAAGATTTAAAAACCTTCAAATGGCATGACTTGCAATATATACAACATTCCATGAGTTCATCCTAAGATAAAATCATCCCTCATCCCTCATATTTTCATCTAACTCTGGTGTTAACAGTTAAAATAACAAAATTTTAAGGAAGTTTTTAAAAATCATTTAAGTACCTAAGCAAATTTGAAAATAAAAAGTTTCTTGGCCAGAATGATTTCCTCAGAATGTTAAATGCAACACTTAGGTTAATATGGGTCCATGTGTCTTAGGTTAATATGTATTTAACTGCATCCTTCCACGCAGACCTTGACATAGGAATGTGTGGAAGAACGGCAAGAAGCCTGTCCTAGGCTAACATCTCATTTTCCAAGGAATTTCCATTGTAATAAACCCACTCTAAAAATATTTTGTGGTGAGAGATTGTAATTCTAAGTAATGGGACATTTTCTTCTTATAGCCCATGATATAACAGTTAAAGTTGGCAAACCCTCCCTTGGTCACACTTACAATCAGCTGTTGTTTGGTCAAGGCCAATGAAATTAGGCAACCCTGCACTAGTTGTAAGAATGAAATGTTAAATTAGCAATTCCGCTTTAATGAATTTATGTTAAGAAAATAAAGATATGGGGGCGCCTGGGTGGCTCAGCTGTTGAGCGTCTGCCTTCGGCTCAGGTCGTGATCCCAGGGTCCTGGGGTCAAGCCCTGCATTGGGCTCCCTGCTCGGTGGGAAGCCTGCTTCTCCCTCTCCCACTCCCCCTGCTTGTGTTCCTGCTCTCACTATCTCTCTCTCTGTCAAATAAATAAATAAAATCTTTAAAAAAAAAAAAAAGAAAAAAGAAAAGAAAGATATGAACAAAGATTAATATACAAAGATATTCATGGCAGGATTTGTCTTATAGGGAAAAATTGAGACCAATTTTAAACGTTCAATAACAGGTCACTAAACAGACCATGATACTGTCATAAAAAATGATGATTGAGGGGGACCTGGGTGGCTCAGTCAGTTACACGTCTGCCTTCAGCTCAGGTCATGACCTTGGGGTCCTGAGATTCAGCCCCTTGTTGAGCTCTGCTCAGCGGGGAGTCTGCGTCTCTCTCTGCCCCTCCCCTACCTGCCCCCCCCACTCATGATCTCTCTCTCTCTGTCTCAAATAAATAAATACAATCTTTAATAAAAAAATGATTGAAATGTAACAATGTTTACATTAAACATTGAATAATGGAAACAGTTATAAAATACTAAGGACAGATGAGCTTATTTTGAGAAAAAAAATTATATACAGAGAAAACAGTCCAGAAGAATATATGGTATAATTATGGGTTATGTTAACTTTCTTCCTTCTTTCTAAGTTTTCTAGAATAAATATGCAAAGACTTACATAACTTTATTTTTAAAAGCCCATTTTATAGAAAAGAATAACAATGTCAGAGGCCAAAAATGCTATTTGCCAAATGTTTGTCACAGACATCCACAAGCCCTCCTTCCTACTTGAAAAGTCAGGATGCACTAACAGGATGAAACAGATAGCCCCACATCTCATGACTAAATTCAATGAGAGGTTAGTTTTTATAAATGCAATGGTCCAATGCAGCTGTCCCCTAGGCAGCTCCCTTAAGCAATTCTCTGAGCAGTGATCCAGGAACCAAGTCTCTTTCAATCTATTGGCTTCACTAGATTCTTTACATTAGGTCAACAGGGGAGGGAAGAGAGAATTTGTAGGGTTGCGCAGGAGGTTTTCCTAGCCACTTCCAGATATAACACATAATACCACCCAATTCCATTGTCCAGAACTCCGTCATATTACCATGTCTAACAGTGAGGAAGACTGAGAAAAATCTAGTTATGTGACTGGAAGAAAAAGGAAAATAATTTGGTAATCAACCAGCCAGTTGCAGCCACACTACCATCACCAAGATGAGCACGACTTCCATATGGTAACCCTACTTGGCACATGGAGGTGAGAGTGAGACATCCT
Organism: Mirounga leonina; assembly: GCF_011800145.1. NCBI lineage: Eukaryota > Metazoa > Chordata > Mammalia > Carnivora > Phocidae > Mirounga > Mirounga leonina. The sequence continues at coordinate 32,852,155 of NW_023270426.1, forward strand.
TCCGAGAAGTAGAAAATGAAGAAGTGAAAATTAACCTACCGAAGCCAACCCAAATTCCTGAAATATATCAAATTCCCACTTATTTGAGCAATGAACAGGAGAGAATGAGATGGACGTTAAAAAGGAGGGCATTCTCACCTGCGCCTTTTATTCCAGGACTTATTTTTTTCAACTACCAACTCATGATCACCATGCCAGAATGGAATGTTTCATGCGATCCCTGACAGAGATCTAATAGATTGGCTAGAGGCAGGTGACTGAGGATCTGATAACACCAGAATGAGCTGGGTTGACTTGGGTCCACCCTTCAGAAACATGATTGTACCAACAGATCTGAAATTGTGGCACTACCAAACATTAATGTAGTCAAAGATTTTAACCTGAAACCTAACAAGGTGAAGCAAGCGCTCTATCTGAAGAAAGAGTGTGTTCATAGAAAATGATCTTTGGAGAATTCAGTAAAAGAGAGAGCTAGAAAAGAGAAAGAGTTTGGCAGGTTCTTCATCATTATTCAGGGAGAGACATTAAATCGGACTCATTGAACCCTGTGGCTCTCATGCTTCTAAATATTTCAGCATATTGTATCATTTAATTCCCTAACAACTCTATGAAATAGCTACTGTTGTTATATCCTTCCAAGGAATGAAGAAACAGATGGGAGTGCAAATGACCTGCTTTAAGTTTTCAGTTTCTAAGCATCAGTGTCAGAGGTGACCAATGGTTTCTGGTGTCAGTGAGCTCATTGAATCACACAGGACATGAAAATCATGGTTACTCAAGAGGTGCCCTGTGGCAGGACAAGAATAATTCATCAAGTCCCACATTGACCTGAATGAAATATTTCCACAATCAGTTGGTCCTAAACGTGGCTGGTGTTATCTGTGAGCTTATAAAACAATAGTTCCCAAACCCCATCCCAACCCTTACTAAAAGAACACCTCTAGGAGTAGGGTTCAAGGAACCATCTTCTTACAAAGCTCCTACAGTGCTTCTGATATACAATAACTTTCCCAAATCATACACTTGAAATGTTCTATTTAAAAACTCAGCCATGTCGATGATGGAACAGGGTATCCTCAATGGTATGCATAAAATTCTACTCACCATAAAATGTCTACTCTTCTGTAAATTAAAAGGTTAGCTTTTAATTTTGTAAATTAGTCTTTTAGAAACTTGATCAACATGAGTAGATCCCTCCAAATCTGTCCATTTCACTTTGTGGTTTGGGTAGGGTGGCCAATAGTCCAAAAGCTTTCCTGGTATTAACACTGGAAGTCCCACATCCCAGGAGATTCCTCTGGTCAAACTGGTATGGCTGGTAGAGTGACCAACTCATCCCAATTTGCCTGAGAATGCACCATGTTTTAAAATTGAAGGTCCCACATCCTGGGAATCCCCTGAGTCCCAGGCAACCTGTGTTGGTTACCTTAACTGGTCACAAACCACTGCCTCCCTCTGAGACTCTGCGTAGTCTGATAACCTCAGACAAATTCTCTATTTTATCGTTTACTAAAATATATCTTCCCAAGACTCAATGATATCCAGAGTTTTTAGGAAATAAGAATTTTGTTCCTAATGAGATCTCATAAATACTAAAACATATACCTTATGGGGCACTGTGGAGACTTACTCAGAAAAAAGAAAATTGTCATTTAGGATTTCTCAGAAATGGAATGCTCTATAATTTTCTTGCATCCTTTCATAAATAAGACTGAAAAAGCAAACCGAAGATGTGTTGCTATATAGGTCCAAATATTGACGGAAGGGATCCAAGAGTCACACCAGAAATGTGATCATAGAAACTCCAAGGTCCCTGGAACCTGCAAAAAATTTAATGTCAGCAAGTGTTCCCAATGCCTCCTTCCTTGACCCAATGCCTCTCTGACTTGAGGTTCAGGCTTCATTACCCATCTCGCACACTGGCTGATTATGTTTCAAGTGAGTGACCCAGGACAGTGAGTTTGCCTAATAGATTTCTACTTTTTTTGAGACTTTTCCTTTATGCAAGGATTGGTGAATGCTGGGTCAGTTGTCCATATATTGACACACTTGAATATTCATAAACAGTATTTGTTTTAGTGTTCCCAAACTGTTTCATGAATAATTCACATGTTTGACAGCAACCTATGTTATTCAATTTATTTAAAGACTACAATCAATATAGCATGCTGCTCTAAAACATAGCAACCAGTCCTTTAACTGTAGTGTGCTTTAAAGTTTCTTTCCGGTTATTTCTCCATCACACTGAACTACAAATATAGGGTAATTACTAATAATTCTATCTCCATTTGCATGTCACCACAATCAACATATTGATTGCTTTTTTTTTTTTTAAAGATTATATTTATTTATTTGAGACAGAGAGAATGAGAGACAGAGAGCAGGAGAGGGAGGAAGGTCAGAGGGAGAAGCAGACTCCCTGCCGAGCAGAGAGCCCGATGCGGGACTCGATCCCGGGACTCCAGGATCATGACCTGAGCCGAAGGCAGTCACTTAACCAACTGAGCCACCCAGGCGCCCTATTGATTGCTTTTTGATTATAATAAACGGTTGGTTAAATTGAAGGTTTGCGATTAAGAATGTTAAGCTCTGATATTTATTTAATTCAGCTGCACCAATTTAGGCGCTACATGGTAATTTCATAAAAGCTATTGAGAATCAGAGTAGTTATTTGAATCAAGTTATAAAGAGAGCCCAGTTTCCCCAGGAGAATCTGGCATTTGAGTAAATTACACCAAGTAGGGGTTTGGTTTTGCCTCTTAGAGCATACAAATCACTCCAGCATTATGCTCATTTTGATATGTAAATATCAAAGCAGGGAAAAAGCAGGAAATTTCTTAGGTTAATTTCTTACTTTACGATTTAAGGAAGAAAGCTTCAGAGAAACACTAAATGAAACCTTATTTATAAAAAACTTTGTCCTGGGCCCCAACTGGCTGGGTGAAGAGGACTGAAAATCCCCCATGTTTTAGAATCCCTTAGGAAGAGATACCAAGTTTTTGTATAAAAACAGTATTGTGATTACAAAAAGCAGCCCAAACTAGAATGATCAGTGACAGGAAATTCTGGCTAACATCATGCAGACTTCACTTTCATCTCTTTTCCTCTTATTTTCTTTTAATGGCCATCTCTCAACACCTTCCTCAATTTTTTAATTTAAGAAACAAAGTATGTTCCATTGAAACCTGTGTCTCTCACCTCCCCCAACCAAGAACGTGACAAAGTTATACAGAACCAGCTTTCATATTTTCTCAACTCTAAGGCATGCATGTTTTATATTATAATGTTTCTGAAATCAGAATATGTGATTAATAGATTCTTTCCTTATATCCCCCTTGAAAGCTGTTATTCATTGCTTGGTCTCATGATTCATATTGTCTTAAAATGAAACTATGGTACTGTTATTGCTCATGGGGTCCTCTAAACTAGAGTTCCCTTGAAACTATAATCAACCTGGGCCATACCTGACTTTGTACAGAAAATCAAGACCCTCCTTTTCATATTCACTGTGGGGACTAAGTCTTCCAGATACCCTACTTGTAGTACAACATGGTTCACTTCCATGTCAACTTTTTTGTCATTTCTTCTCTCCTAGACTTTCCCCCATACTATTTTGTCCTTCCTTTCTCATTCTGAAATTCCCACTGTCTGTTCTTGACTCTTGTTTCTTCATCCTCTCTTGCATTTCCTTTTGTATCTAATCTAGACCCATAACCCATCACTTCTACCGTTCTCCATCCAGTTACCTTTACTGCCTTCCTCTTTGATCCTTCCATCACATGCCCAGCAAAACTCCATGACTGGAGAATGCAACCGCCTGCCTTTGTGCCCCACACCTTGTCTGTTCGGCATGATGGAAAAAAAAGAAAACCCCAAGTATACAAACTCATATAGTCAGGCCACTCTGAATTCATGTATTCTAAACAGGTCTTCATAGGGCAATCCTTCTGTTGTCTGGGTAGCTCTTTACTCCCACTCTCTACAGAAATCATTTGAAACTTCTCCCTCCTTTTATCAACCTATATCCCATCACTTCTCACTCTCTGTATGAGACTTCACCTCAAGGAAAGTAAATTCATCATTTAGGAACTCCCTCAACTTTGTTCTACTCAATGCACAAATTTACTTTTGTCTGTACCTCCTCCTTCTTCTTTTCCCCATTCCAAACTGGAAAAGATGGCCTGCCTTTTATCTAAATCTATTCTCTTTACCTGTAATCTGATCTCATTTGGTTTTACCACCTCTCAGTATTGTATCTTTATTCTTGCCCTCACATTACCTCCTTCCCGAAAGCATTTAAACAGACCCTAGTATTTCCCATCTTAAAAAAAAAAAACAGGGGAGGGGGGTGGGAGGATGGGTTAGCCTGGTGGTGGGTATTGAGGAGGGCACATTCTGCATGGAGCACTGGGTGTTAGGCACAAACAATGAATCATGGAACACTTCATCTAAAACTAATGATGTAATGTATGGGGATTAACATAAGAATAAAATTTAAAATATATATATATATAAAAAACAAAACAAAACAAAACAAAAAAAAAAACCCTCCACATCCACCCAGGCTCTCCCTTCCATAGATAAGTTTCTTCAAAGAGGTGTCTGCTCAGTATCTCCTCTTCCTCACCTGTCATTTACTCCTTGGCTGCTGCAATCTTGGCTTTTCACTCCACTGAAGTGACTCTCACTGAGATGTCCAATCTATATTGCCAAATCCAGTGGACACTTGCAAGTCTGTATTAGAGCTCTGTAGCTCTTGACTATATTAACCATGTCATTCTTTTGATGATCTCTTTCCTGCTTTTCTGTGAAGCCATGGCCTCATGGTTTCCATTCTGCTTCTTTGGCCACTTGTTATCAGTCTCTTTCTCTAGGCACCTCTTCCTCTGCCCAGCCTGTGAATGTAGGTGATCCTCAGAGCTCTGTTTGGGTCCTCTTCTCTTCTCCGCTGGATGATCTCTGCTATTTCTAAGCCTACAGTTATCATCCATACTGTGTCAGTTTGAGTTTTCCAAGAAGCATCCATCAGGATGTGATTAGATATGTAAGAGATTTACTGGGGGAAACATCTGTGAAGGATAAAGGGGAGGCAGCAGTAGTAGGTTGGGAAAAGCAGTTAGTTCATGATGTCATCTTGACACCTGCAAAAAAAGTGGGTGAAGGAAAGACCAGTCGGAAGAGTCTCAGACTGATATGGAGTTCTAAGACAGTTTCATTCAGGGGAATCCTGGAACCAAAGTTGCCTATTAAGTAGTCCTGTGGCTAGCTGGAAAGTGTGGCCTTGGTGTGAACCCAGTGTAAGATTCAAAGGGGAGAGTCAACTGGGTCTGTCAGTGAAGGGTGCTTCTCATAGCAGGTTCTCTTGAAGGAGGTCTGAGCAGTGCACTTTCATGGCTATCATCCATTTCAACCTTGTCAGGGCCATCTGCCAGACTCCTGATGGAGCTCTTTAAATACAAATGTATCTAGATCTTGTCCTCTGAGAATTTTGATTTAGTTAGTCTTAGATGAAGTCAGACATATTCTCTGCAAAAAGCTCCATAGGCAATTCTGATTCCTAGCCAAGTTTGGAAATGAAGATCTTCATGTCGATGGCTCAAATTGCTCTATTCAGTCTAGGTCTTCACCCCAAGGTCCAGATCCATATAATCAACAGCCTACTGGGTCTTTCCATTTGGATGTCCCAAATTAAAGTCAACATAATCTGCCCCAAGCCTGTTCCTTTTCCTGCATTCCCTACTTCAGTGAATGCCAATAACTTTCACCTTTCAGTGGTCCAAACCAAAAGCCATGGCATCATGACTGACTCCTCTTTCCCTTACTCCTCACCACCTCTTAGTCACCGAGTCCTGTTGATTCTGCCCTCTTGATATTTCCTGAATCTCTCTCTCTTCCCTAGTGTCACTATGTTATTTCAAGCTATCATTCTTGCCCCCATTCTTGTCCCCTTCAATTCATTCTTTTTTTTTCTTTTTAAAGATTTTATTTATTCATTTGAGACACAGAGATACAGAGAGAGAGAGCATGAGCAGGGAGAGAGGCAGAGGGAGAAGGAGAAGCAGGCTCCCTGCTGAGCCAGGAGCCTGATGTGGGGCTCGATCCCAGGACCCTGGAATCATGACCTGAGCCGAAGGCAGATGCTTAACCATCTGAGCCACCCAGGCGCCCCCCCTCCAATTCATTCTTTACACCACAGCCAAGTGATCATTCCATAACTTGCATTTGGTAATGCCACTCTATTGTCTTCTCATGGCTCACAAAATAAAGTTCAGAATCCATTATACATTACACAAGGCCATACACATTTGGACCCTTGTTTATCAGCCCCTGTCTTAACTCTTGTCAGTATCCTACCTTCTGCTGAGCTACTTGCAGTTCTGGGAGATCTCTAGGCATTTGTATCAGCTCTGACTTCTTCCTGGAATATACTGCCCACTTCCTCTCCTTAATCCCCAGTCTCTCAAGGCTCCATCTGAATTCATTCCCTCTGTACACCTTCCTTAAGGTCAATGTCTCTTTCCACTTCCACCGAGCTGAGTGAGATGCCATCACAATCCCATCACACCCCACCATTGCATGCTTCACAAAGATGAATGTGATCCTTCAGGCTACGAATGTGCCTTCTTCACTGGAAGATCCCCAGAACTTAGCACAGTGGAGCTCTCAGCTAAGTACCTTGCAGGCTATGAGCAGTAGAAAGAGCACAGGCTTTGAATTTTACCAGGGCCTATTTCTGGATAACCTTGGGCAAGGACTTAACCCCCAGTTTTCTCATTTGTAAACTGAAAAATATCCCTCTGGATTGCCATAATGTTCAAGTGGATCATTATCTAAAACATGGTGCCTGTCATCTGGAAGTATACCCTCAAATTCTAGGTTTTGTTGATTCTCTTCACTTCTGCAAGATCTCTGCTTAACACTTCATCTAATTGAGTCTGATATGCCATCTTCGTTGTTTCCCCCTTAGAGCTGTTTCCTTCCTGTATATTAGACCATCTTCCCACAACTCATCCACATAGCTACCTTACTCTTTTCTTTGATTTCTTCCATGAGCCAATTCCTGTACCTCACTGCTGAGGCAGACACCACTAATGGTTTTTGCAGAAACTGTGGCGTCAGACACAGCAGCAGATCCATAAGTTACTGCACATCCATGTGAGCAAAGGCTAGGGCTTGAATCCCCAGGTGGGAAATGATAAATATAATTGCGGAAGTGGATACCATTAATGGTTTTTGCAGAAATCATACTGTAAGATCCTCCATCATATGGACACATGAACTCCCCCAAGAGCAACCAGGATAATAAATTCTGGTGTATCAGAAGTTCTTAGCCAGATCTTGGGCATTAAAACACAATCTTGTGTAAGCTTTTGCTAGGGACAAAGCAAAAGCTAGGTAACAAATCCTTCTCACCCAGATGTTCTAAAAAAAATTGACTTAGGACTCCTGTCCTACATAGACTATTAGCTAACTAACTAATTAAATCCTCTAGTATTTACTGAGTACCTCCTATGTACCAGGCATTGTGAATGGTCTAGGGATAAACACAGTTTGGAACTGAAAGCAGTTTAGCACAGTAGTTAAGAGCATGGGCTCCAGCTCCTGTCTGCCTGAACTCAAATGTAGGCCCCATCACTCATTACTTGGATGACCTTGATCAGTGACCTGTGATGTGCCTCAGTTTTCTTGTCTGTAATTGGGTATAATGATAGTACATTTCTGATAAGATCACAAATAATAAATGTGTTAACACATGTTAAGCCTTACTTAGAACAGTGTCTGCCACTATATAAATTTAAATAATGCTAACCATGATTATTGTGGAACCCAGCCTAGGTATCCAGCCTAGCCTTGGGGAACAAGAAGGGCTTCCTAGAGGAAATGATGTCTAAACTGATACTGGAAGGATGATGGTATGTGAAGAAAAGGATGTTTTAGACAGGAACTGCATGTGCAAAGCTCCATAGCACAGTTGACAATGATCCACGGTGGAAAACTGTTAGAGTTGCTGGGTTAGAGAGAGAGAGAGAGAGAGAGAGAGAGAGAGTGTGTGTGTGTGTGTGTGTTGGAAATAGGAGGGCTGTAGAGAGAGATGATAAAGGTAAGCAGGTATGCCACCTGTCCTCCATTTGTCCCTCTTATTTATACTCTCTTCCACCCTGCTCTTTGTCCAGAGGCTAACTTCTATGGACTACTTTTGTGACTCCCTTGCTTACTGGCTTCCAGTTATTTGGCCACTGAGAAGCTCTGGAAGGCCATCAGAGGGAGGTAGAAGAGTGAAGCTGGCCTTACTCCCTGGTTCTATTTCAAATGAGCCACAGCTTCTTCCAATCACCCCTCCTCATCCCACAATCTTTCCCAGGCATGAGGAAAGAATCCCAGCCCAAGAAAGTACCTGGGGAAGGAGCTCACCAAGCCTGATATTCTTTGGATCCCTGGATATTCCTAACACTCACTGGATGTTTGTGACCCTGAGGAGCAAAGAGAAAAAAGCTATCTTTCTCTCTCCTTTTTTTAAAAAAATATTTAATATTACTTATTTTTTTTTTTTTAAGAAGGCTCCATGCCCAGCATGGGGCCTAATACAGGACTTGACTCCACAACCCTGAGGTCAAGACCTGAACTGAGATCAAGAATCAGATGCTCGGGGAGCCTGGGTGGCTCAGTCGTTAAGCATCTGCCTTCGGCTCAGGTCATGATCCCAGGGTCCTGGGACTGAGCCCCACATCGGGCTCCCTGCTCACCAGGAAGCCTGCTTCTCCCTCTCCCACTCCCCCTGCTTGTGTTCCAGCTCTCGCTATCTCTCTGTCAAATAAATAAATAAAATTTTTTAAAAAATCAGATGCTCAATTGACTGAGCTACCCAGGTGCTCCTATTTATTTTTAAGTAGGCTCCACGCCCAGTGTGGGGCTTGAACTCACATCTCTGAGATCAAGAGTCACATGTTCTACCAACTGAGCCAGCCACGTGCCCCTATCTTTTTCTTTGTATACGCTTTTTTTTCCTTAAAATCTCCAAGGACCAAAAGGTTGCATTTCAACTTTTCACTCTATGTTGTATCTTCTTTGTACCTTGGGACAGATGTCTTCACAACCTAACCATCTGATGGAAGTAGTATCTGCTTCATGCTATGACATTAACCTCTTTGTTCTGAATACTCTGGAAATGGGGTCCATAAGATGAGTTAGCCCCACAGATTACCTGGGAAAAAATACATTGGTTCAATATGCTCATGATCTTTTACCTGTTACACAAAGATTAACAATAATGTATATATAATGCACTACAAATCCTGGCATGAAAAAAGCACTTATACGGTACCTGTTATTATTTTGTAAGTTAGAGATGACGGCTGATGTGATTGTTCTAAATTCTTAAGCAGTGATTCTAAAGGGCTTTCTCTACTGCATCCAGATGACTAGAACCCTACTTTCACAGCCTTTCTTCTTTCTCATTTTATGTTTTTTTGTTTTGTTTTTTTTAACTCTGTATCTGGATTCTTCTGTGTGGAGCTGTGGTAAGAAAGAGTTGTCTCAATCCTATTGTCACCTGCCAGGCTAATCTGTTGACTCTTCTGGTTTCCAATATTCTTCTGCTCTGCCCTTGGGAAACACATCTCCAAGTAGGAATGGGCCAACCACTGCAGTTGTTCCTGATTCCAACCCTGCAAAGCTCTCACCAATATAACTTTCTCAGGGCCACCTGAACTTAAACCTTTGCCAGGCCTGAGAGTTGCCGGCACTACCAGGCATGGCCTCTAGGGGCACTCAGGTCTCTCTAGTCGCCACAACTGAAGCAGTCAGGTAGAGATCAGAGGAATGGGCTCTTTTACACAAAACAAGTTTTTGATCCTAACGTAACTAGAAAAGCACTAGACAGATGTTATTTGCACAGTTCCCAGGTTCTGTGGAGTAGGAGAAAATATCTGCAAGCTTGACAAATGAATAATATCTAGGATATATAAGGAACTCTCAAAACTCAACAGTGAAAAACAAACAATCCAATTAAAAAATGAACAAAAGACATAGTCATTTCCCTGAGGAAAATACACAGATGGAAAATAAGCACAAGAAAGATGTTCAACATCATTAGCCATTAGAGAAATGCGAATTAAAACCACAATAAAATATCACTACACACAGCTAAAATCCAAAACATGGACAATACCAAATGTTGTCAACGAGGTGGAGAAACCCAATCACTCATAAACCTGGTGGAAAACGTAAAATGGTACAACCACTCTGGAAAAGAGCCTGGCAGTTTCTTTAAAAATGAAACATGATGGGGCACCTGGGTGGCTCAGATGGTTAAGCGTCTGCCTTCGGCTCAGGTGATGATCCCAGGGTCCTGGGATCGAGTCCCGCATCGGGCGCCCTGCTCCTTGGGAGCCTGCTTCTCCCTCTGCCTCTCTCTCTCTCTGTCTCTCATGAATAAATAAATAAAATCTTTAAAAAAAAAAAGAAACATGATGGGGCACCTGGATGGCTCAGTCAGTTGGGTGACCAACTGTTGGTTTAGCTTGGGTCTTGATCTCAGGGGGCTGGGTGTTTCAACCCCCCTCAGCTCCACCATCAGCATGGAGTCTGCTTGTCCCTCTCCCTCTGCTCCTCCCTCCGCCCCCTCAACCACCCCCCCACTCATGCATGCGTTCGTGTGCTCTCTTTCTCTGTCCTTCTTTCTCTAAAATACATAAACAAACAAACAAACAAACAATCTCTAAAAAAAACAAAAAAACGAAACATGCAACCACCATGCTACCCAGCAGGTGCACTCCTGGGTATGTACACAAGAGAAATGAAAAATTATATTCACATAAAATGTGTACACAAATATTTACAGTAGTTTTATTCATAATAGCCCCAAACTGGAAACAGCTCAGATGTCCTTCAAAGAGTAAATCGTTAAACAAACTGTGGTACATCCATATCATATAATATTACTCTACAACAAAAGGAAAGAAACTAGTGATGCACACAACTTGGATAAATTTCCAGGAAATTATGCTGAGTGAAAAAAACAATCCAAAAGGTTACAGAATATATGCTTCCATTTATCTAACATTTTTGAAGGACAAATTAGAGAAACAGAACAGTGGTAGGCAGGAGTCAAGGAACAGGGTAGCAGGTAAGAGGTCAGTCTGGCTACAAGAGAGCAACATGAGAGATCTTTGTGGTGATAGAAATGTTCTGTTCTGTCTCTTGACTGTATCAATGTCCATATCCTAGTTGTGATACTGTTCTATAGTTTTGTAAGATATTACCAGTAGGGATTAGTGGGTAAGAGGATTATGGAATCTCTGCATTATTTCTTACAACTGCATGTAAATCTCTAATTACCTCAAAATAAAAAATTTAACTTAATAATGGAAAAATGTTAGTTAAAATTCAGCAATTATTCAATATTGGCATAATTTACCAATATTCATCATTAGTTACTTTGGATTTACCTGTTATTCCCTTATTAAAGTCATTTTACTAACTTCAAAATATGACCAAGCTCCCTACCTTCAACCCACATACATATACACATATGTGTTCACACATTTACCTAGATATTAAATACTCCTACCCTGCAGATCTAGTGTGGTGCCTAGAAACCTACATTTCTAGCAATGAGATAATTCTGATACACACTAAAACACTTCTTTAGGTGAAATTTGTATCTTTCCCTATCAATCTAAATTAATATTCCAAGGTCACCTCTAAGTGACCATGCCGTGTCACTGGGAGGATAGAAAAGTCCTTGAGTTTGCTAGGCAAACATCTTCCCAGGAAGTCTGGCTCCTGCTATTTCATAGGACATTCTTCTTATCAGAACACATACCCTCCTGCTTCCTGTGTGAGTAACACCTTCATCTTTGCTCACCTCTCCAGACCTGTACCTGGTGACCCATTCAGTTTCATATGGAGGAAAAACATGGCATTGAGAGTCTTAGGGTCAAAATGAAGGTCTTTTGAAAAGTCCAGATGTTCTGATTTTAAAATAAAACTCCTACTGTTACAGTTCTGTCTCCCGCAGATGGTAAAGAATGAGAAGAAAGTGCCCTGTCAAAACAAAAGCTCTGGACTCCATGTAATCACACATTCTTGTCTTGGGGTAAAGGTTCACAGCTAAGCTAAGGGATAGCGTTTCCTCCTAAAAATCTATTTAAGGCAAACAGGGATTTAAAAAAGACACAAGTTACCTCTGATACCAAAGAGAAAGAATTAAAACCTGCACTAGACAGCTGCTTGCTTCCCAAAATATCTTGGCAGTATCACAGCTGCAAGTTTTCTGAAATCTGAGGAATCAGATTCAGAGAGAAAGTTGGGGGCTAAAGACTCAAGACTTTAGAATACCAGAGCATTATAAAGTTGAGAGGAATTTTGATTGACTAGGCAAGTAATTCATGCCAAATAAATCTATGTCAAGGCAGGGGAGCCATGCAATGGCTTTGGGAAAGGGGAGTGAATATACTTTTACATCCTAGCACTTGAAGACCTTTTCCAGCATATTTCAAGGCCAAGTGTAGACTCTTCTATCAAGCCATTAGACTTTCTCCCAGGAGACAAAAAGATAAACTGTATGTTTTCTTCTCTCCGTTAGAGGCAGGTAGTGAAGAATGAGCAGGGGCTGAACATTCCTGAAAACTCCACTTGGTTTTTGTACTGGCCAGAGGACTTGATTTCACACACTGAAGATTTGGGGTCATTAAGCATAATAGGAATTTATCACCGGGAAACTTGAAGAATCTAGCTCAGAAAAGGAATGTGAACCAAGGTGGGCCAAGCAGCTAGGCCCACTGCTAAGGTCATGCCAGCCTGGTTGGGTGTTATTGCTGCTGTAGCTACCACTGCTATAAACTGAACGCTGCCAATGGCTTAGCTACCACTAAACCCTGAGGGGTGTCACTGTTGTCCACATCACTAGGGAAGCAGTCTCTCCTGAGAACAGGATGAATCAGAATGAAAGGTCCTAATGATTCAGGACCTCCAGAAGCGTAGCCCATGAATTTCTATTTTAAAATATAATCCCCAAGGTGATTTTAAAAAATCCCCTGATTTGGGTAGCAATTATTTAAATATGGAATATCGTGTTATTGCTCTGCTCAAAGCTTTCCTGTTTGTTTCACGTTCAAAATTACTCAATGCCTATTTATTACCTATGGAAAATTAAGTTCAGATTCCTTAGACTAGCATTCAATATCCCAGGTCCTCTGGCCCTATCCCATTTTTTCCAGACATGTCTTCCTCTCTCTTCCGCGGACCCAACACGGCAGTCCCACTGAACTGCCTTGATCATTCCATGGCTCTGCAGATACGCCTCTTGGCTCTGCTCCTATCTTTATCTGCTGAAATACTCTTCATTTTTCAGGTCACCTCCACCACAAGTTTTCCTTAATTACTTCTCAGTTTTCTCTGACACGTTTCTCTTTTGACACATCATATTATAACTCTGATATAGATTTTTGGCATATATGGTATTTATAGTAATAGATAACAATCTTTGCATCACCTATTGTATAGAGAATAGTATCCAATTCATAGTAGATATTCAATTAATATATAAACAAAACCCATCTTGGAAAATTTTCCAACCAGATTTATAAAGTACATTAACCCTGAACAATGCTTCCAATTAGGTGCAGAGCTTGCCACAAATTCTGGTATCCCAAACAGTAGTCTGTCTTTCAAATTTATAGATCATGATTCTTTAAAAGGAATGGATGACCACACTAAATCCCCTCAATTGTTGCTTACCCTAACACTGAACTGAATACCAGTGAAACTATGTTTTACATAGATAGATCACACCCTGCCCTCAAAAGTTAAAATTAAGAATGTCTATTAACTTACAGCAAATATTACATAAAGATCATTACTGTTGATGGTAGCCAGGAGATAAATACTTCATTGAAATATGTAGCAGTGAATTTTATATAGAAAATTCCAAAAACCAAGTATCTATTTTTTAAGTGGTTAAACACAACGAAAAGTTTGCTCCTTTACCTCTCAGGTCAAAGTCTGAAGGCCTGGAGTGATTGATTGGCACAATGATGTGTGGTTAAAAAGGAGGGAATGCAAGCTGGTGCAGCCACTCTGGAAAACAGTATGGAGGTTCCTCAAAAAGTTGAAAATAGAGCTACCCTATGACCCAGCAATTGCACTACTCGGTATTTACCCCAAAGATACAAATGCAGTGATCCGAACGGGCACCTGCACCCCAATGTTTATAGCAGCAATGTCCACAATAGCCCAACTATGGAAAGAGCCTAGATGCCCATCAACAGATGAATGGATAAAGAAGGTGTGGTATATAGATATACAATGGAATACTACTCAGCCATCAAAAACATGAAATCTTGCCATTTGCAATGACATGGATGGAACTAGAAGATATTATGCTAAGCAAAATAAATCAGAGAAAGAAAATTATCACATGATCTCACTGATATGCGGAATTTGAAAAACAAGGCAAAGGATCATAGGGGAAGAGAGGAAAAAAATGAAACAAGATGAAACCAGATTGGGAGACAAACCATAAGAGACTCTTTTTTTTTTTTAAGATTTTATTTATTTATTTGACAGAGAGATAGAGAGCACAAATAGACAGAGCAGCAGGCAAAGGGAGAGGGAGAAGCAGGCTTCCCGTTGAGCAGGGAGCCCAACTTGGGGCTTGATCCCAGGGTCCTGGGATCATGACCCGAGCCAAGGCAGCCGCTTAACCAACTGAGCCACCCAGGTGCCCCAGGACTCTTAATCTTAGGAAACAAAATGAGGGTTGCTGGAGAGAAGTGGGATGGGGGGATGGGGTGGCTGGATGATGGACACTGGGGAGAATATGTGTTGTGGTGAGCTCTGGGTGTTATGTAAGACTAACGAATCACAGACCTGTACCCCTGAAACAAATAATACATTATATGTATGTTAATTAATTGAATTTAAAATTTTAAAAAGAGTCAAAAAAAGGAAGGACTAAGTTTTGGATTTTTCTGTGGTCACCTTATGTCAGACAGCCAGTGCTGTGAAATTATAAATACAATAGTGTTTGCTTTCATTTTTCTCTGTATCTTGAATGTTTCCCGTCCCTTTTGTTTGGAAGTTACAAAACCAAGTCAGCCAAAATGAAAATAGATGCATATAAGAACAGTCTGAAAGAGGGGCACCTGGGTGGCTCAGT